>NC_140490.1:108624004-108916504 GCF_964271855.1 Acomys minous
CGAGTAACAAAAGAGCAATTATCCTTCTAAAAAAAAAATTCTTCCTTTAGGCTCAATAGTCATAAAAGCAACAAAGCATGGCAATATGTAATCCGATATCAATTAAGTTTAGTTCAAGGGTGTAACAGCTCTCGATGCTATAAAGTACTCCTTTCGCTACTCTTAGTACTGCAGTAGTAATTATGATCATTGTTCTGCATCTGCAATGTTGCGACATCTCATTATATTAAATCTGTGCAAAAAAAAAATCTCAAGAGATTACTCTCAATGGATGAGGTCTATTGCCTTGCTAGATTTCTGGATCTTCAAGGTCAAGGAAAGAATGTCATACTTGTATATGGCTAACCTAAATGGCATTGCCAATATTCAACTATTTGTGACCTCCAAAATGAGAACTTTATGGAGTTCAGACTGTAGCTAGTCACTGTAAGTTTATTCATTTAAATGTGTAGATGAAACAGTTTAAGTCCGCAGTTAGAGCTTACTTAGCCTACATCGCAGATTTGGCCTGATAGTAATTGCTCCAATGTGTGTTCATGTCACAACAAAGACAATAAACCAAGACTATGGGACAAAGCATTATGTCTTCTTGTGCTAATTGTGCAGTCACCACTGAAACTGAGATAGATGACTTTGATGCTTGTGTTGTTAGTTGGAGTAGCCCACCACACCTTTCTCTGCATATTCAACAGGCTGTACAGAATCCTCCTGCCCATCCTACACTCATCATTAAGACCCAGGCTGAACTAGTTTTCTGAGTGTGTCTCTTGTTAAAGTCTGGAGTCACATTGGATGAGTCCTTGTTATTTTTTTAATGGTCTTTCATTTGAACAATTCACTGATTTTTACTTTAAAACAATTTACATAGGAAATAGGAAGTAACAATGAAGTTTTTTGACTCATAAAAACACAAACAGCAGGGAAATTGTTGTTCATGTTACTATATAACTAAGAATTATTAAGCAAACAAACAGGAAAAACTTACCAGCCTCTGAAGTCCTCACAGAGAGTAATAAGGATGACTGGTTGCCATGACCAAGTCTGGTATATGACCGGACAGAAATGTTATAGAGCGTATAAGGTTTCAGTTCACTTAAAATTATGTTTGTGGTTGAGGTGTTCTTTATAAACAAGGTGTCCGCATTTTGGTAGAGCACCTCGTAGGCAATAATAATCCCATTAGGTTTTTCAGGTGGGGACCACTGCAACCTCATTTCACTTGGAGACACATCAGTTACCTTGACATCTTGAGGTGATGATTCTGGCTCTAGGGGTGATAGAGCAAAACTTTAAAACATGTACGTACTTCTTCATGTTAGTGGTTCTAGACACTGACTCTTCCATGAGGAAGAGTCAGCAAGAGAAAGTCATCCTTTCTATCCTTGCCTGCTTCTTTCCATCTGTCCTTCCTTGCCTGCTTCCTTCATTCCTTAATTTTTTCCTTCCTTGCTTGCTTCCTTCTTTCCTTTCTTCCTTCTATCCTTCCTTGCTTGTTTCTTTCCTTCCTTGCCTGCTTCCTTGCTTGTTTCCTTCCTTCCTTCCTTGCCAGTTTCATTCATTCCTTGCCTGCTTCCTTCCTTCCTTCCTTGCTTCCTTCCTTGTCTGCTTCCTTCCTTGCTTGCTTCCTTCCTTGCCTGCTTCCTTCCTTGCTTGCTTCCTTTCTTCCTTGCTTGCTTCTCTCCTTCCTTGATTGCCTCCTTGCTTGCCTGCTTCCTTCCTTGCTTCCTTCCTTCCTTGCATGCTTCCTTCCTTTCTATGTTAAAAATATAGTTTTTCTTCTTACCATCTTCTGGAGTTCTCACGAAGATGTCATTTTCTTCTGACAAAGAACTTTCCCCAACACGAGTTGAGGCGGCAACTCTCATTTTGTATCTTGTATATTTCTTTAACCCTAAAAGACAAAAGAAATATTGTTTAAAATCTCAAAAAATAACATCCTTAGCTTAATTCCATTTACCATAGGGACAATGTGAATACTTTATTAGAAGGACTGGCTCTCTAAGTCAGCTTTCACAAACTCTTAGTTTCCCAAATGCCTTTGGCTTCAAGGTTTTCCATACATGTAATATTGGAGATCTTTCCTGTAATGTTAAGGCATTAACCTAAAGCTGAAAAATTTTGGCACACAGCAAGGATAATTGGCACACACGTACCCTGTCAGCTGGTTTCCATGTGAGTGCATTCATTCAGGTCCTCAATAATGAATTATTTTCACATACTAAATACAATATTTCTTAGGTTAAGTGTATTTCTGTAACAGCTGTGCTAATATTATTTTTACTTTGTGTGGAAAGATATAGTTAAAGAAATGTGGTATGTTGTCATTTCCATAAACATGTCTACAATATCCAAGTAGCACACATCACAAAATCTGGAGCATGTCCTGCAGCATCTAAGGTGCATAGAGGTGCACATTTTCCATCAAGAGAGTAGGAGTACAAGAAGAAACACAACTTTTCCTTCTACCTGTGATGAGAAAGCTGTTATCTACAGTGGTCATCTGGAACGCTCTGTTGGTATCCAGTTCCATAGCATAGATTGTATAATGAGTGATTTTCCCATTGGGATATTCTGGAGGATCCCAATATAGCAAAATAGATGAAGAACTAATATTTTTATAGTTTATAATTTGGATGGAGCTTGGCACTTGAAAAGAAGAATGTACAATCAGTAGGAATGAAAAAGCCAAAGTATTAATCACATGAAAAGTATTCACAAGTAATTGTTCAAAAGGAAATGCATTTGTACCTTGTTCACGTGTCCTAACAGTGAGAACAGTTGGTGGTCCTTCGCCCATGATGGTGAAAGCAGATACACTAATCGTGTGCTCAGTGAACGGTGCAAGCTGCCTGATAACATAAGACACCTGCTCAGCAGTGATGTCAGTAATATACTGATTCTTGGTGGTTACTATTTTAAATCAACAAGAAAAAAAAAGAATATTTGTATTTACCATCAAAATTATTTTTCTTCATAAAACTTAATAGTACATTCTGCATTAATATCTTCATATGCTATCATATGCAGAATGGCAGACATATGATTTGTAGTAAATATGAACATTCTAGACTTCCTGGTATCTACAAACATCTCATTCCCATAACATGGCTTTGTAAATTGTCATACAGTGTCTTAAAAACATAATAGCAGTGTTTTGAAAAAATAACTTTCTAAGAAAGACTGACTTTTTTTTCATGAATTCAAACACTAGGCAACAATATAAGAAGGAAACATTATAAGCTTTAATCACAGATTTTTTTTTAAAAAAATGAACCTTTCATTCAGACTCAAAATTCATTATACTTGTACCAGTCCCAATGATTGCTTCAAGCAAGTATTCTTGCTTAGGACTTAACTGGCACATGCATGTGCCTGCAAAAGGTCTAAGATGTTTACTTTATAAATATTGCCTATGAATTTTTAACTAGGGACTAAGCTAAATTTGAAATACATAAGGGAGCAGCTGTATTAAAAATCTGTGAGTCTTTTAGGTTATAGTGCTGCTCAAGTCAACTCTGCACAGGAAAAGTAAATCAACAAAAGAAAGATGTATTGATTGAAATGTAGTTTTCTTTTACTAATTCTGCCATGAATAGAGGAGCATCACACTTCTATTTTTGAATGAGGTGTACACCAGATCATACAGAAGGCTGTGAAACAGTATGTTGTTTCTAGCTAATATTTTCTAATAACCAAAGCAACAGTGTGGCACTGTATCATCTAACTACATACTTTCCATTTGCCATTTAGAAACAATAAGATTGCTTTAGAAACAACTCTCCCCTTAGAAACGATAAGAACCACTGACCCCCGAAGAGCAAGTGTGTGCGCTAATGATATCACCACATACCAGGGACACCTACACCTGTTTATTACGCTATGCACTAGAGTTGTAACTTTCTGACCTATTTACCTTTAGTGACATCTGAAAACCTATTTGTCAAAAGCCGCAGAGACTGCCAGGCCTGTAAATGATTTGAAGATATGTTAATCCCTCCCCGTCACACCTGCTTTGGCAACTGTAATAACTGATTGTCTATGCAGCTTGGCTAGAGACCCTAGGGTGCTACTTTCTCTAGGAAGAAGGTCAGATGGGTTGGGAAGGGCCAGCCACCGCTTGTGTGGCCTCTCCATTTGTTTCATGAGGAGGTTTTCTGACAGTTAAAAAGAAATATCTGACTCCAGCCCACGGACCATTAATAACATGGTTGAACTCTAAGCTCAGGTTCATATCTCTGCTAGAAACTGGTTTCAAAGCAGTTCAGAGAGAATTAAAATTTTACCTACCAATTGGTGAACTTTGTTCAGCCCTAGTCCCAGTAGGAAAGCCATTGTGTGGTTGGCTGCTGTATATGAAGGAAGCCAGGGAATGCAGGTCGGAAGACATCTCTGCTGAGCCCTCATAGAATCCTATCATTGGGTCCACTAGGTTCATCATTTCCGGAGGCATGGGGTTGCTTATATACTGTAATTAAAAGTTGATATTTACAAACAATGAAAATGCATTCAGTGCTCCATGACTTAAAAGTTTGTCGCCTTGGAATTATGCATCTTAAAAGGAAATAATATTTCTATGACTATTGTGTTCTTTACTTTCCAAGATTTTGTTCTCAACTAAAATCTTGCACCACGGTAACATAATATAATCACTCTAGTTCCTATTAGATTGATACTGTATTTTGGGGGAAAGGAGGTATTGGTTTCAGACCCGTATTATTTGCTTCATGATATGATTAGACATTCCATACAATGGGTTCATAGCTGAAGCATTTTAACTTTTCAGTCTACAAATAGTAAGTATTCTTAGCATATTACTAAAGCAAGTTTTGTTTCCTTATCTAAGCACCCTCAATCATATACTACTTATGAGTGGCTGCATATGTGCTTGCTGTCAATAATAGTGATATCATAATTTATATATATATATATATATATCATAATTTAATCAAAAGAATTACAGACAAAAGAAACTTTGAAGGTAATAGGTTTCAAGCAGGAGTCACAGCCCACCTGCCCATGGTTCTGAGGTATAGTGTCAGTAACTGTCCTTGTTCCTGCCTTGTTCCTCAGTCCCAACCCAGTATGACGGAGAAGGGCAGAATAGAGGAAATATGTTCTATTCAAATGCTATATAAAATGTTAACTTCTAAACAAATTTTAACCCCTATTAAAAGGTATTTCCTCAAGAGATTTAGGAATCACAGAAACATATGGACTTTGATTCTAATTTGAACATAGTGATGGACAGAAACATTTGATTACAGTGTAGATTAGATGATGCCAAGACAATAATCTCCCTAGTTGTAGCAGTGGGGTTACGCAATGGATGAAAATGTCCGTTCTTTACAGACTCATGCTAGGTGGGCTCTGATCATTGCTATGTATTGGACACCTGCCTACTAGTTACTTCGTATGTTTTTGGTTGTCTTTACTGTTAGATCCAAAGCCGGGTTTTCTGTTTTCTTTGTTGTTGTTGTTGTTGTTGTTGTTGTTGTTGTTTTGTTGTGTTCAGTGTTTTAAAAGTAATACTAATAGTCAATGCTCAAGAAAAAAAACTCAGAAAGAATTTTAGAGTAGTTCAATTAATTTAAATACCTATAAAACATACCATTTAAATGCCAACTTTTCAGAGCTTTTTTAAAAAAATGGATGAATGATTCAAGAGATCTCCAAGCCTTCCTAATAGCATTACTAAAATTAATTTTAAAAATCACCTAGAATCTGGGAAGATGGCTGAGAGAGAGAGAGAGAAATGCTTACTGCATAATCAGGAGGACCTGTTTCAGCTCCCTCTAGCACCTACCCAAGTACCAGGCAGTGTGGTAACCTGCCTACAATGTCGGTGCTCAGAACAGGCTGCCACACTAGACTAGCTTTCTAGGTTGGCCCTGGGTTCATTGTGAAGATCCCACCTCAAGAAGCAAAGTGGAAAAAGACTGAGGGGATACCTACCACCAACCTTGGGCCTCAACAGACTTATGAACATACACATGCTCCCATACGCATGTGAACATGCATCCACACACATACATGCAAAACAAAAATAGTACTGAGGAGACAGATGGGTGCAGTATGTTTACTGATCAGCCAGTGTGACCAAAACCATAAGTCATGTGAGTTCAGTGAGAGATCCTGCCTCAAAACTAAGACCCTGTATTTTGAAGATGCAAAAGTCCTTCAGAGAGAGTCAATTTACTTTAAGCGTATGAACCCTGATAGGTCAATGGCACTCCAGTAAATATCTTCACACCCTGAACTATATGGACAACACAAATTGGAGTTGAAGGGCTGTTAAAAATAAGTTAAATTGCAGACATGAAGTTGGGTAGAGCAAGGAGGTAGGGGTGGATCTGGGAAGAATAAAGGGAAAGAGGGTAAATATGGTCAAAAGACATTGAAAATCTCAAAGAAATTAATTAAAAGATTATAGAAGTACATTAAGCAAATGAGAAAGACATTCTGATATCAACCTCCAAATAAACACACATGGGAAGACTCACCCATAACAGGTATTCACAGACACACACACACACACACACAAAAGCACATATCATCATCATAATCACCACCACCACCACACCATCATCATCATCTTCTTCATCATCATCATCATCAACATCATCAACATCATCTTTAATCTTGGCCCCTAAAGTATTTGGGGGGAAAGTAGAAGCTACCCATAAAACACCCTTATCAATCAGCTAAAGAACCTAGAAAAGAGAACCTGAGGCAGGACAAAGTAAAGATTTTTCTATCTTCTTACATCTCATTTGAGCTCTGACTCCACAGGGAAATAAATGGGGAAGACATGAATCGCAAACACAGGATTCAGAAACACTCTGGTATTCCAGCCAATAGGCTATGTTGGAACCACACAGCTGTTGCTACTATCAATCATTTGCCCTCTGACAATCTACCATTCACAAAGCACTGTGGAAACCATGAGCTAGCACAAAGAGCTTCACCTTGATCTGTGATTCTGCATTAAATCTCTCAATAGTTTCTACCACACATCAAATAATTTATGGCCAGGCAACCATAACATTCCCTCAATTAACTAAGTTGAGCATACCTATTGACAAACTGCCATTTTGATGTCAGAGTGGGCTTGAACACTTTGACTCCAAATCTCACCCCAAGTCTGATTTTCATTGGAAACTCCATCTTTAACCTGGGCAATGAATTGAATCTGGCTTCCTATCAACCCAGAATATTATAGATTATCATTAATTGTTCCCTGCTGTGAATAATTCTCACATATTGTCTCTTTTAAAAATGGCATTAGGTTAGATGTTAGGCTCTAGTAGAGAGAAAAGACAGCAAATTTTAAGAGCAAAAAATACCAGATGGAATTAGACTTTTAAAAATGGAAAGGAGCAGCGAGAAGTAAGTAGAAATAAAGGAGCTAGAGTGGAAAAATAAAACCATTGCAACACTTACAATTTGACACCTACTGAGTGCAAGTGACTGGAGCTGAGAACTGCTGACACTATGTAGTAAGTAAGTTTGTTGCAAGTCTTACTCATAGGCTGCCCTGTACATTAAGGGATCTTAGCAGCATTCCTGGAGCCTATCCACTACAAGTTAATTCCCAGTTGTTACAAAGACAATGTCTTCAGATGTTACTTTGTGCTTCGAAAAACAGCTAAGTTGCCCCTGCTCGAGCACCACAGAGTTAGGGGATGTCACAATTCATCAACATGAAAGGCCTAGCATATGTTACGAAGGAATCCTTGGAATTTATGTGAAAGAAGTGGAAGTCTGCAGAGTTAAATTCCCAATCCACCTGAATAAACCAGCTTGATTTCACATGTAATAACCTTCATTGCAGCAAGCAAGTGGGGTTCCTATCAACTTAGCCTCACTGGAGTTCTGCTGGATTGAATTAATGGGATGTTTGACTTCTTAGGAGATACTTTTATTTCAATATATCATTTGTGTTCCTATCAAAAAAAGTTCTGTAAGAGGAAAGTTTATAGCTAATATGTTTGAAAGCATTCTAAAGGATGCTGCTAATTCTAGAGAGTACTTCGGTGGACAAATACTTCAGGCTTTAATCAGGCTTTGCTTCATCAGTGTTCAATATTCTCTTGCTAAGGCATTCCTAGCTACCCAGGTGCCTCTGTATCAACTAACCAGTTTTCTCTTCTGGGTCATCAGGCAAAAGATTGATGTACCTGAGAAAGTTGTAGAATGAAAGGAATTAACGATAATAAACTTTGAAGTATGTGATGCTAGCAAGCAGGAAGATGACAACTGGAAAAAGGTGCCTCAGGCAGTATCAAAGTGTGATAATCAATTAACATCATTTCATGGATAGATGACATTAGGGGGTCTTCAGACTTCAGTCCTATAAGAATATGGAATCCAAAGAAATTAATTTTAATCTTTGTTTAAAGATTGAACAAAATTTTACATTAATGGAGAAATTAATTCTGTTTGGCATGATTCTAGTTTAACTCAATACAGAACACCGTACTCAGTTTGGTGAAAGGATTGTGGTCACATTAGGAAGTATATACAGAAAAACAACTCCGTAGAGATGATCTGGAAAAACAGAGCTAATGAAAATGGACACTATTGCTTAAGAAACCTATGTCCATCAACAACAAAGAGTTAAATCTTTAGGTACTGTTGTATTACTACTATACAGAATAGTATAGTATAAGATACCATATGTAAAATAGAATTTTGAAAACTTGTGCCCATGAAGCATCCCTTGAATACACTAATGAAATTTCAACTCCTTTCTACTGTAGTTTGATCAAGTTAGTAATAGCAAAGTGGGTCCCACTGTATTTTCATGATCTCAAATCCCTACAAATCACTACAAAAAATACTACTGCTCTAGAAAGGCAGGCATGACTAGAACTCAGGGATTTCTCTCTTTTCCTTTATCTTTCTTTGTTAGTTATGGAAATATGGGTTGAAAAGAAAGAAAGAGGAATATAGAAATATATAGAGATGATAGAACAAAAAGTAGATTATTGAACCTATATCTCAACTTAAGGCCTTAATTGTTACTCACAAACAAGGTTATTTTTAATTCATTGTAAAGAATCTTATATTTTGTATATTGATGCAAAATAAGTTCAATTTTGATACATTGATATAGAATTCAAATTCAAGATTATTCTTCACACACATTAGACATATTTCTACTCTAATATGAGGTAGTGTACCCATACAACTCAATTATAATACACGATTTACTTCCAATACTTTGAAGGTGCTACTGTAGGCTGTTTAGGATAATTAAGTACAAGTTAATTGTTTGTTGATCAATTCATGGTCATGTCAATAACTAGTCTATTTTCATTACAAGAATATATACCCTAAGTTTAACAAATAGATATAATTCTATAGATAGATAAGGTAAAATAGTTAGATAAGGTCTTCAAAACCTCATAGATCTGCAGAATATGGCATTTAAAGATGTTTTTATGAGTTTAAGGATCCTTTGACTATAAGACCGGTTAACTCCTGGCAACACCCAGTCTACCTCAAAGAAGATGATGAGCATCAAAGAACCTCCTTATGGAGATGGCTTCAGATGTGGCAAACAAGCCACTGGTTCTCGTTTCTGCTGCAGATAGAATTCTGCCTAACAAGGGGCAAGCTTGGATGCAGGCAGAGTCAATGGCCAAACTCTGCCAAGACAGGGTAAGCTAGTCTTCAATAGTTCCTGCCTCACAAATATGTCTGTCAGATATATTGGGAAAAAAGGCTGAAGACAATATTCCAACATTATAGAGAGTTTCAGGTGACTGCTCAGGCAGCAAACTGTCTCTGTTATCTTCTTATTTTGGAAGCTGCTAACTTGCACTTCCTGTTTTCTCAGATAATTAATTTTATTCCTTCTCAGTCTCTGATGGGTTGAAGAAGAGCTAGGTTAGTTTTACAATTAAGCTTAGTTGTTTAGGGGTTAAGAGGTTTTAGATCTAGATAGATCTTTTAAGTTGATAGTGATGAGACATGATAGATATTGATTTACATTCAGAATTGTAGACTCACTAAGAAAGATGTTTTCTCCAAGGTTGCCAAATACAAACAGGCAAAACACTATGAATGTAACATTTATATAATTCCTAATTGTTTTGTGATCCTTCTTGCTGTATATAGTTTATTGTATATATGTGTAATAACATAAATGTATATGTAAAAGTAAAAATAAAAAACCATCACCAAGAAAATACTTCAGCCCAAAACACTAAAAGTATAGAAGATTCTTATTCATCTACATATCTTCTAAGTTTACGAGAGCACATAAGACTGCATAGTGGCTAAAAACAAACAAACAAAAACAGTGTGCCATAGTGAACAATGCTCAATGTTTTAGAGTTTATTGGCTGCTTTTGTGGTGCTAATATCCCAATATCACAGCTGGCAAAATATTTAGTTGAGTCTGAATTTCCAATTGCTGATTAAAAATATTATAAATGAGATTCAAATACAAGTTAAGAAGGTGAAGTAAATGTCCTCAAGTTCTGGTATTCAAATCTCAAACATATTTTCTAATTTTTGTTTAAATATCAAACCTAGTATCCTAAAGATACTGCATATTATTTTAATAATTTTTATGTAGAAAAAGAAACACAAGAAAACCACAAAAGTACAGTAGAAAAAATTCTGGTGACAATGATAGTACCAGTGAGACGAAACATAGAATAGGTTTGTTTCCTTCTAATTTCATCATTATGACATGTGACCATGAGCTACAGAACAAAAGGATGGGGATGAAAAGAATGATAAAATATTATAATGACAATATCCATGCCCTGTCCTTGCTTTCCCTTTCCAGACCTTGTTCCTAAGAAGCATTTTAAGCATTTCTGGTTTGGGTTCTATGTTCACGTCTAAAATCTCTGAATAAAATGCCTTTTACTGTCTTTTTTACTTTGTTGCTATGGCAGGAAGGGACTAGATGATGACTTAGATACATATACAGCTTCTTCGTCTGTTCTCACTATCATAAACCAGATAGTGTAGTCAGTATGAGAGTGTGCATGGCATCCGCAGTGAGCATCCTCTCAGCCAGGCCCTGGTCATCCACCTCCTGCTGTCATACTCCAGATAGTCTCTTCGCCCTCCTGTTGGTGTGATGGGAATTGTTACTGTTACAAAGGTGATGGGATGTAGCCACATGGCATTATACAGACCTTCCTTTGCTTGCCTAATGAAGTAAAACACCAGACTGAATAGCCATTTCCTCAGTAAGAAACTTTAGCATCTTTCAGGAGTAAAAAATGGTACCAACTAAAATAAAATGCCAGTGAGAAGCCACGGCCCTTGGTTCTACAGCCAACAGAAAATTAAGTCTGCCAAAATAATGATCAAGCTTAGAAGAAGATGATCTTTCAGTCAAGCTGCTAGATATGACCTCACCCCAGCTAACTCCTTGGCCGTAGCTTTAGGAACCCCTAAGCAGAGGTCTAGATTAATCTGTTCTGCACTCCAGCTGTCAGAAGCTGTGATGGAACAGGTGTGCATTGTTTGTAGCTGATGAGCTTTTGCCAAATTGTCACCTAACAGTGGGAAACTAACATAATGAGACAACAAGGAAAGTCCGTGAAAGACACTGCAATGCTGTGTTGGGGTTGGTGGGGATGACACAGAAATAAGACAGAGAGGCTCAGGAGTCACACTCTGAAGGTAGAGGCAGCTGGCTGTGTGACTCCTGAATGCTGAGGTGAGTGAATCAGACACACAATGTCATCATGTTCATTTTAAGGTCTTCTGAATCGCTCTCCCTTAAGAACAATTTTCGACCCCTAATCACCCCAAAAGATGAAGTAATTCTCAGCCCATAGCTTGGTGCTTAAGCTTTAGGTCAGCCCCTCTTCAGACAGTGTCCTTGTCACTTGAAAACTATGAATTGACCTGGCTAACTTTTGGGGGGTAGCCTATGGAACCTTCACATGACACTAGCTTTTCTGTCCCACATTTCTATTGCTAAGATCCCAATTCAACTTCCTATTTCCTGTTATTCTGTTATTCATCGGAACGGGGGGTTGTTTGGTTTGGTTTCCTCTTATTTTGTTTCATGGGACACACATGAACCCTGGCAGAATCATTCCTGATACAAATTCACAATATCAGAAATAAAAGGTAGGAAACAAGCATACAAAGAGGAAGCAATGATTGAAAATGTGAGAGCATTCCTAACAGTGGCTATATTCAGGGTACATGGTGGTACACACTGGTTAACATGGAGACCTGATATCAAACAAACAAACAATTACATAATAAAGCACTATAGGATGTAAGAGGAGTGAAAAAAAAAGAACTTTGAAATATCTCTATAAAGATGTTAGAAAATAGTAAGGACAGCTGTTAGCTTGGCTGTTTTCTTTAGTCATTTAAGCTCAAAACATTGAAAAGTTGCAGTATATAAAAGCAGGTGAAGAATTAAGGAACAAGGGTATAAAATGCTATAAAGGGAAAGCAGGAGCTGCCCAGGTAACTTGGTGGGTAAAGCAACTTCCTGAGAAGCCTGAGTGCCAGAGTTCAAATCCTCAGAGCCTACAGAAAGGCTGAGCATGATGACACACCAGTGATGGAGGAGAAGGAAGCAGATATACAGATCCCTTCAAGCTCCTAGGGCAGCCATTCCAGCTCATGCAGCAAAACTCTGGGCCAATGTAAGATCCTACCTCAAACAAAAAAGTGTGAGTCACATAAGGACTTCCACAAAAATGCATGGTACGTGTGTACTTCAACCACACATACACCCCACATACAAATCACTCACACACACACATACACACTTTTAAAAATCATGGAAATAAAAAAAAAATTATAGGTTGGCATTTGTGGGGCACATGGACAGTGCCACCAAGAGAACTGGCACTGGACTGGCAAGGAGGAACATGTTCAAAACCTGGAAATGTCAAACTTGACATGTAAAATCTCATCCGGAGAAGGCAAGGGTGGGACAAGTTCTCTCCCTATTTCTGTGCCTGCCTCTAAGCAGGTAGCACGGAGACCGCCCCACCCCACCCCCCGCCACCAAGGTGGTCAGGTAGTCAAATAGCTGGCACCTAGATGCAAATAGAGCATCACACGCATCTTAGCCTCAGCCAATTAAATACATTCATACCCCAAACTCCTCCCCCACTACCCATGGTTCATATAACACTTGTGCACCCTGAATGCAAGAATACAAGAGTGCATATAATCTCCCTCCCTCCCTCCCCCCCTCTCTCTTCCTCCTCTACCTCCTCCTCCTCCCTCTCTTTCTCATTTTGGGTTTTTGAGATAGGGTTTCTCTCTGTAGCCCTTGCTGTCCTGCACTCACTTTGTACACCAGGCTGGCCTTGAACTCACAAAGATCCTCCTGCCTCTACAACCCAGAGTGCTAGGATTAAATATGTGTACCACAACCACCTGGCTGTAATGTAAATCTCAAGTTCAGAAGAGTCTGGCCACCTTTCCCAAGATTAAACCATCAATAACGGTAGAACTAGATGCTAAGCCCTAAGCATTGGCCTCTGTACCTACACTCATAGGCACCTTATCCTGTAGTAGCCAGGTCCATATTTAAATGCAGGTTGAATGGCTCTGATAATCACATTCCTTCCACTGTGCTACAGGATCTCCAGCTGGCCTTTCCAGAACCTTTTAACTTCTAGACAAAAACAGGTGCATCTGGTTTGTCTAACAAATGCCACTAGCAAATTTGGGGAGCCTGTCACCTGGTTCAAAGAAAACCAAGTGTCTATTTTAAGATGTTCTCAGCAGGAACAAATGCTTAAGCTTATGCTGTTTGATGAGCTGCCAGCTAGAATATCAAACAACATATAACTCAGTCTCCATCACGCAGAAGAAAGGATGCAACATAGGACTAAAGTTTAACCCGGGGACAATGTAGGTACCAACTTGGAATGAGAGGTGCTGGATAGCTGCATAGTGTTGTTGAGTACCATGGTAAAAATCAACGTCAGATGGAAAGGAAGTGGGCTACCAGAGCTAGAGAGAGTGTGGAGAGGAGGATAATATTACAGTAGCACTATAGTAGCTACAAATGTAGCAATTCTGAACTGAAAACAGCAGAAGCCAATTTCTTAATAAGTATCACATATATTTCTAGTGGCCCACTGATTGTGGCTCTGGTCCTAAGAACACTTAGCCAGAGAGTGCCACAGGGAGCAGCCAACATGAGGACATGAGAAGTCTGGGGACTTCAAAGGTCCTCAGAGTCGTGTGGCTGGCTCCGCCAAGGAAGTAAAGCTATCAGCAGGCAGCACTTCATAAAGAGACAAAAGAAGGAAATAAGATAGCCACTCTGTTTAAACACAACATGTTAACAAAGACCAAGCCCTCTCCTGTTAAAGGGAACACTGAGATTTCTGTACATTTTGTTACATGTTCTCACTAATAAAGGCAACACTGAGGTATCTAGCTTCTAGAGTTCAAATAAGACCGAGTCACTGGTGGACAGTAGTTTTTTGTGGGGTTTTTTTTTTTAGGTTTGTTGTTGTTGCTGTTCTGGTTTATGCTGTTGTTTGTTGGGGTTTTTTTTTAGTGGGGGACGGGTTATAACTGGTTCTAAATTATAAGCCTCTGAGAGATAATTTAAATCATAATCATGGTCTCCATCTAACTCAATAAATTGGTTAAAATAATAAAACCCACATATAGAAGACGTGCCTTCAGTCCTGAGTGATGGTCCAATGGACATTTTTCTTAGGCAAAAGAGTAGTAACACTTAACAAGTCCTAAAACAAACTGTGTTCTAGTTAATATCCCAACATATCTCAATTTATTTTACTTCCTGGTAGCAAGTTTAGCAAGTCTTTATGTAGAAGTTTGGCAAGTCAGCCAAGTTACCAGAACCAGAACCAACAGGAAGAGCTCAGCAAAACGGGAGATGAAAGTGTAGTACCACATCTTGTCCAGTGAGCAGAGTATTTTCCAAAATCGCCCCTGTCTCTAGGACTGACACTTGCACACGGTATTGGTTGATGATTCCATTTGGTTGTCGGGGTTTCCTCCAAGTAATTCTTATTTCTGTGGCTTCTACCTCTGTGATTTGTAAATCAAATACTGCACCTGGAACTAAAAAAAAATATATATATATATATACATATATATTGTAAAGTGGAACTAGAAATAGAAAGTGCAAAATATGCCCTAAATCCTTAGGCCATGCTATTAGATATAAAAAGAGCTCTGGGAAAATTGACTGAAATAATTACTAGCATCTTAACTATGGCATAAGATCCCTTAAATGCATGGAAATTTAAAACTAACTTTTTGTGATTTCTTCTTAAAATATGAGGAAAAAGATAACATGGAATTATTGCCCTGAAACAAAATGTCATACCATTTGATCCAACCACATTGCTAAAACAATTTCCAGGCAGGGGATAAACAACCTGCCTTCAAGCCTGACAACCTGGGCTTGAGCATCTCAGCTGGATCTGCAGAACTCAGGACGAAAGGAAGGAAAGAATAAACTCCCCGGTGTTGTTCTCTAATCTCTACAATCACACCACAGCATGTGTACACCTCCAAGAGTTCACACACATAATAATAATAATAATAATAATAATAATAATAATAATAATAATAATAATAATAACAATTCCCAGAGAGTCTCTTTATAAATAGAGATAGCCAGTCAAAACCTTAAATTCTTTATAAAGATTATAACAACATACCCCAAACCACTATCTGGCACACTCAGAATACAATGAAATAGAGTTGACATGTGAAATCAGATCTCAATTTACTATGTGAACTTATTTAAAGACTCAACTGAATTTTGTCCACTGAGTTCACCACGTGAAAGCAAAGGTGTCCTAAAATAGGACACATAAACAACTGTTTATGTAAAGCACTAGGTAGTTAAAACAAGATTTGTGAATAAAATGGCTAAGCTGGGTATCTAGGAAACCTCCAGTGCCTTGAAGAAGATAAACCAAGGATAAGCAAGGCTGGGCATTCTATCACTTTTGTGTTTAGCACATGATGTTTGTGAGTAACCTGGCAACCTCCTTTCGACACACATAGTATAAATGTATTTTTATCTTTCCTTTAATTCCAATAAGGTTAATGTAAGGATCAAAATCAAAATAATGTCTAAACCACAGGCTTAAGAAAGAGAAAATATGATATGAAAACATTGCCATTTATGTTCTAGATATAATAGCACATGAAGCTCAATTCACTTAGCCATTGCACAGTGGTTTAGGACTAGCAAATTCCAGTTAGAAGACAGCTATGCTACCTCAAAAAGAAACAGAGCAAAGGACCCACTACATTTCTAAAACAATAGATAGACGCAGAAAATAATGTCACACATCCCATCAGTATTATTATGATCAGAGAACATATTTATATCAAATTCAAACACATAGTATGCTATAACTATGTATATTTTGTTTCCATTAGATTGTTTTTCTTTGTCACCATGAAGTTATCAGTACAGAACCCACCTAGACAATGTAACAACATGAATATTTCTAATTACTTGTTGAATACTATAGGACCGAATCATCATTCTGGTTGTTAAGATTCTATTATCTAGCATGGGCAAAAGCTATCATCAAAAGTGTGAGGTAAGCTCAATGTTATTAGTGACAACTTTGAGTCTGTAATGAAGGATAGTATAGAGAGAGTATCTTGTGTATTATATGGATGCATTGCCTGTCATTTTTTAAACAATGGCTATAGGAAATGGTAGAATAGAAGGAGGGACATACAGCAGGAAGAAAAGATTCTGGGATGGAGCCAGGAGCAGGATATTTGTCTGGGAAGATGTAAGGAGGACAGACACATGGTACCTGTGCAGAGGTAATTAGACACATGGGAGAATGTGAGATTAGTATAAATGGGTTATTTTAAGTTACGAGCTAGTCAGAGAAGAGCCTAGCTATACGGCCTAGGTGTTTATTTGTAACTATACTATGAGTCTCATGGGTCATTATTCCAGGAGCTTGGGGCCAGGAGGAAAACCATGCTCCCTACTACAGGCTAACTCTTCAGACTCTTCTCCCACTGATGCTCTTATCTGAGGAAAGCATAGCTTTGGGTCTAAGAAAAATGTTGGGAAAAGAGTTCTAGAGTTGGACCCCATGATTCCTGAGCCGCTCATCATTAGTCTAGGTACCTGAAAACACAAGGAAAAAAGAGACATAAAGCCCTCTGCAACAGTTCATCTCTCAGAAAAGATTTCTTCTATTAAAATCATTGTTTCCAGCACTTGTGTTGCTATGACTATATTTACCCCTTTGTTATTAGGTAATATCCAAGAATAGAAAATTTTTTCAGGTAACTATAAAAAGAGCCAAAGACACAGAAAAGCTCTTTTTATCTTTCTTCTATACCTTATTTTGGAGTTGCTATATAGCAAAGAACTTGGCATTGTATCATATAAATCACAGAAAAGATCAGTCATTTTTCCGTTAATTTCAATTAAAACACAATTCGTAATTAAACTTTTGTTTAATCAGGCAATAATTCTACTTGAAAAATAGGTGAATTTTACTTCCCCTTGGTGGGGAGGCCTGGTGGCACTCAGAGAAAGGATAAGCAGGCTTCCAGGATGAGACTTGATAGGCTGTGACCAAATGGTGGGGGAAGAGGTCCCCTTCTATCACACACCTAGGGGAGGGGAATAGGGTGAAAGAGGAAGGGACGGAGGAAGAGGACGATACAAGTGATGCAATAACAATTTAGTTGTAATCTGAATAAATTAATTTAAAAAAGAAAACTAGGTGAATTGTCCCTTTTTCTTTGTGAAAGCATAGTAGGAACACATCAACTATATAGATACCATAGAAAAATAGGCATGTATTTTTAGTATTTTTTAATATGTGAGCCAAATTTATGAATAATGTCAGACATTTTACATATAGTCATCAAAAAACTTAAAACTTGCGTCATGACACTAATGCCTACTATTGCAGTTCAAGTGAAGATTAGGGGACTATATTGCTTTTCTGATTACAAAACACTCAGTGGGTGAGGAAAGTGGAGCAGACTGCACTGTGTTATTTCTTTAGAAAGACACTTATCTGGTATTCCACATATTCTTACAGAGAAACCAGAGAAGTGGGGATTAGGCTGATCCCTTTAATATCGATACAAAATTAAAGAAAAGCAAGCACATAGTGGAGTTAGTCACAGTGCAGAATCAGTTCTGAAGCTGTTAGCAACAGAGACTGAGTCATTCTCAAGACAATGTGTTTGTAAGTTTTATGGATAAGTAAGAAATAGAACACAAAAAAATTAATACAGGTAAATTCTGGATAATTTAAAGCTTTTGGATGAGAAGCTACTAGAAAAAAGTGAACTGGGATGATGATATTATAACAAAGAAAATATTTGAGAATAACTTTTCTCCACAATTTAATGTAGGCAGATTAAACTTCTATTTAAACAGCATGGAGGGAATACTAAAATCAAAGCACCAAGATTTATGAGAAACACAAAATGATAAGACTCTCAGTGGTTTTTCCATATGACACTTGGAACATTGGAATATTGTTAAATTACCATTTTCTCCTCCATAAATTCTCTTCATGCCTAGGTAGATATGCACTTTGTAAAATAATAAGAATTTATACATTAAAACCGTAGATATAGATCCTGTACAAAACTATAGTAATGTATTATTTGGTTGCATGATATAATTTTGGATTCTCACTTTTTCTTTTCTTTTCTGCTTCTCTGTGTGTGTGTGTGTGTGTGTGTGTGTGTGTGTGTGTGTGTGTGTGTGTGTGTAACAGCCCTGGCTATCCAGAAACTCATACTGTAGGAGAGGTTGGCCTTGAACTCACCAAGATCTGTCTGCCTCTGCTTCTTGTGATTAAAGGCATGTGCCACCAGGCTCAGCTGGTTTCAGCAGTCTTTTATGGTACAATCCTAGTTATTGGGATCAGGAATATCTAATGTCAGAAGGCGGGCTTGAGGAGGTAAGAACCATGCCTCTCCTGCCTTTGTTGGGGTCCCCTGTAGTTGGTGGTCACCCACTAAAAGACACCAGGATGTAGTCTCTAAGATAAGCAGCTGATGAAGAAGGTAGGAAGAAATACAACACAACCTGCTCTTTGTGTTCAACAAACAGTGATTCAAATGGCTGGGGGAGGAGGTCCCCTTCTGTGAGAGAGCTAGGGGAGGGGATTAGGAGGGAAGGGGGAGGGGGGTGAGAACAGGAAGGTACAACCGAGGGAATAACAATCGGGATGTAACCCATATAAATTATAATAAATTTAAGAAAACCAAATACAGTGGTTCATTCAAGATATTTTGGGTTGAAACACAGCCCATGTGAAAAATCTGGAAGAAGGTCTTTAGGAGTCTATGTATTTTGTGCATAAAAAGTGACCAAATAAAGAAAAACAAATTTTAAGAGGCATCCAATCCAAGGAAGGTAACATTGTTGGTGTCAATGTGTTATCTAATTCTTTCTTTGTCTTAGTCAAATGTGGACAGCAAGACCGAGAATAAGAAACAATGATTTTCATTGTTTTTTTAAACTTGTTTTGCATTGATCATTTCCATGTGGCAAACTGAACCTAGTGCCTTATGCACATTAACCATGTGCTCTGCCACTGAGATACATCCCTGCCCAGGCAACAATCTAAAAGCCCCCAAGTCAGACTTGCAAGCATGCAAAAGTTTGAAATGTATTGAATTATATAAGTTGAGACTAAAATAATAAGGTTGACCAGCTGGCTCAACAGCTAAAAGCACTTGTCATTAATAGGATCACCTGAGAGTGATTTGGACCTAAAGGTAAAAGCAACCAGAGTCTGAACCCGAAAGTTGTTCTCTGATCATCTCACACTTGCCCCTTGGCACAGGACACACACACACACACACACACACACACACACACACACACACATACATGCAATGAATAGACAAGCACATGCACACACACACACAAATACACACACTAAGTAGATGTTAAAAAAAATAGTTGGTTAAATCATTGTTTGAGAAAAACCTCTGCTGTGCTTTGTAGCCACCCAAAAAATCTGCTTTAGTGTTCTGGGCATTTTGGATTGAACTGGAGAAAACTATAGGAAAATCACACAACACAAAGGCTTCTTGAACAGGGCAAAACACTAAAATCTCAACATCAACAAATGAAATATTTCCCCTCATGAGTATACATTCCCATTTTAATCTGCATATTCAAAATATACATACGTGTAACATATGTATATATACATAGATTATATGTATATGTTTATATACATAGATTTTTTCACTAGAAATATATAAACATAAGGTTTTTATTTTAGCATTCTTTCAACAACAAAATAGACTCAAGGTTTCATTTTCTTTTGAAGGGACAGATGGATAAAATTTCCTGATGGCTGCTGCCCTCTAATGGTCTAATCCATAAGTGATAATGTAATGAATGCATACCCAACTGAATTGTGTAGATAGGTGTGTGTACATATATGTATATGTAACTTAACAGTTATTTTTATGTTAGCTGCCACACCAACTCTGGAATCTACCTAGTGTTAGTTCATTCCAAAACATATGGCCTTCATGCCAGTGATTGGATGTAAACAGCCAGCAGGGAAGCCGTTGAGCACATTTAGGATGAACCATGAAATGTGAATAATACTTCAGCAAGAGATTTCACCCAAAATATTGGTGTTTAATAAGTACACATATGATAATACCTTGAGACATATTGTTTACATAATTTCCGTAAGTGCTGAAAACTTTCTATTTTGTTCCCACCTGGAAGCCTTACTATTTCAGAAAATGACTTAAGTCTCTGATGGGTTTGAAGATCAGATAGTTTAGTCTTTCAGTTAAGCTTAGTAGGTTAGGGGATTAAGATGTTTTTAGATCAAGATAGATATTTCAAGTTAATAGAGATGAGATATGATAGATAATTATCTCCATTCAGAAATTTATACCCAACAAGATAGGAAAGATGTTTACTTGAAGTTTTCCAAATACAAATGGCCAATTCACTATGAATGTAACATTTATATTGTTCCTGATTGTCTCATGGTTCTTCCTACTGTATGTAGTTTATTTTACTCATGTGTAATCATATAAATGTATGTGTTAAAAAAGAAACATAATAAAATATTTTTTAAAAAACATATATCTGGATGGTAAGAATATTGTGATTTCTCTGGAAATTACTTCTGTGAGAAAATACATCCTATGTCTGCTTAATACTGTAGTTAAGCAGTACTGAATGTGTGTGATTCGCTTAGGACTTCTTAGCATCTTGCTAAAGAGCCACTGTGAATCTCTGCCCCCTTCAGTGCACACGGTCTTTTCTACTCCTCCTTGCTCTTGAGTCCTTTCCTTTATGAAGCATGCCACAGGCTTAATATTCTAGAGATTACAGGTTCAGAATAAAGTCGGTAGTAATTTCACAAGGAAAAGATGAAATTTAAGTAAACATAAACCAAATTCCTCCCCAAATTACACTTTACTAATTCAATAAAATTCACATGCATTTCATAAATATCACATTAACCCCATAAAGGAGAAAGTTCTTACCATCTGGAGGGGTAAATACTGAAAGATTTGACTTAGGTCCAACCCCAGCACTCGTTTCCGCAGCAACATAGACATCATACATTGTAAATGGTGTCAGATGTGTAAATGCAAATCTGAGGTCTTTTGTGCTATTATCCAAAATCCGCCCTGCCAAAAGTAGAGTAGACCCATGGGTTGCTTTTACGAAATATACAATTACTTCATATTACACATAGAAACAAAGACAATAACCAAAGTATTAAACTAAAACATTGTTATTATGAGTGAATATATTTTATGTATTTTTGTCTAAAGTTTGAAATTTGAACAGTAGAAACAGCAGGAAGCGCCTACATAGCTTTTCTTACATTAAAGGGTTCTGTTGAATCGCTATATTATTTTTAACATACGTAAATGGAAACAGCAGCAAAAATGTCGTTCATTTAGGATACTGATTGCCCCCCTGGGTTAGATGCTGGCCCAGCATATACGATGATGAGCATAATGGTGTAAGTAATTCAAGATCTAAGAGCTTGGGGGTGGAGAAAGGAGGGGAAGGGCGCTCTAGTGCTCTGCCTCCTTATAGAACATCCTCAGTCTTCAAGCCCATGTCAACATGATGCCCACCAGCCTCAGGTCACTTACTTCCACTCTGTACATGGTATGGCTCTTAACTCAACACTACCATTTCAGTGTGTGGTGATTTCATTATCCTGAGATAAAACACTAAATTATATTTTTAAAAAACCTTCTTAAATAACTTTCTGATCATAAATATCATCGTTACCAATAGCTACAAAAATTGTATCATATCATTTTCATGTACATGTTTCTATCTGAACTCCAATTACTCTAGAACCTGAGACAGCATTACTTTCATTAAAACCTACAATGCAAGAATCTTACCACTGACTGTATTTTTTACTTTGCTTGCACAGTCATTACTGATACCTACTCATTATCCACCCAATGTCACGGTCACTCGCCTCATATAAACTTTCAGTGCTTTGAAACTGCTCTTGTTGAAGGAGGAAGAAGAAAAGCACAAACCCATTCCAATCTACATGACTTTGACCATGACCACATTCAAAAACGAGTCCTAAAATGGTCTGTTGCATGTCTTCAACTTCCACAGACAAAGTGGTCTGGCCTTCTCAATGGTTATGTTACAGTTTTCCTTCTGACATCCAAAATCTTCTATCCCCTCTTGAATCTCGGGTAGTGGTCTTGTTTTCCATTACACTGAAATACTTAGATCAATTTTTAAAAAAAGTCTGTCTGCACCCTCCTACCCGCAGAACCTGCCCAATTCTATGTTCTGCCTTACTATTGACATATTATGTTCATATCATGATCTAATCCCTGTCTGTGAAGAGAAGATCCTACCTCTACCATTTTTCCTTTCGTTTCTCATTTTGGCAACCTACCAATATTTATTATTCCTAATAAAAATATATTTGTCAACTCCGTTTACTCCCATGCCTACTTCTCCCTCATTTGCATTTTTCCACGTTCAATCTTCTAAGTAAAAGAACACGTACATCATCCAAGAGCTGAAAAATAATACTAGTTACAAAAGATGTGTGTGAGTATGTACTTGTGTGAGGTGTGTGTGTGTGTGTGTGTGTGTGTGTGTGTGTGTGTGTTTGCACTGGGACTAGATACAGTACATGAACTATCATTTACTTTTAGAAACTTCATATATTTCAGATTTTCAGAAGCAAAAGTTACTTAGAAATAAGCCTATTCACATGGTGCCTACCATAGACATTTCACAGGGAAAGGATTTGGAATTTCACAGTTGTTAGTGCTTTCAAGCAAACTATATGGGAGTTTATGTTATTTGCTCACTGCTTCAACTAAACTTTCACAGGAACTACAGGATCTCATATTCAGTTTTTTTTAAAAAACTGATGATTTACTTTACTTCCTGCACAATATTGGAACTCCCTGACAGAAGGGTGCTCAAATCCTGATTCTTTATACGATGGAGGATTTGTTACCATTTAAGGCCACCACTATCATTTTGAAAAACCTTTCTGCAGCAGATTTAGGTTCACAGTAGCATTGCACAGGGTATACAGATTGTTCATAATGTGTCTAGAAAACACTGGTGAGTAGAAATGGATGGCTTGCTCCATGTGGAAATTTGATTTATCATAGTCTAAACTTAATGTTCTTTTGAATATAAATAGCACATTAACATCCTTATACTCGTGTGTGGTTTCAAACAGAGGACCGAACGGACTTGATTTTCTCATGAATTTTCTGGTATTTATCTCAATTTAGGGTCTTTTCAAGAAGTTGGGCATTTTTAACAGTTAAAAATTATACTTTTATGCTTTTATGCTTTCTAAAAGGTACTGCAGAATCGACCAAGTCTTACCTGATGGCCCATATAACTCAACTCTGTAACTAAACTTCCCTGTGACAACCGTTGGAGGGTCCCAAGAAATTGAAAAGTCCTTTCCTGTGACGTTGCCTGTTATACAGTTTTGTGGTGGTCCTTCAGGCACTGAGATTATTATAGAGAAAATAAACATATGACATATATTAAGATAAAAAGATGCCATGCTAAAACAAATAGTACAACATGAAGTATAAGAAACACACTATAAGCAAAGTATGCTTATCATGAAGGAAAGTCAAAATAGTCTAGAATTGAACACTTTGAATAAGACATAAGAAAAGATCAAATTAACCTCTTCTCACAGTTCTCACATATATAGTACTTAGTACTATATATGATGATACAATGTACTTTATTCTTGAATATAATCATTGTCAATGTCAGTCTAGTGTAGCCATATGCATACTACTTATGTATATCCAGATATAACATATAATACATATATTAATCATATATTTTTCAACCAATATGTATATTTGGCTTGAGAAACAAATATCTGATGGACATATGGGTGGAAATGTCAAGAAATAAACTTCAAAATTAGGTCAGAATTAGTATTTGTCTTGGTCCTACGAAGAAATGAATAATGTACAGATAGATTTAAATATAATACTGGGAAGACAAAAATTAATAATGACTATTACATTGAAACATATTAAATGTGTTTATATCTATTGTTCTGTTTTATTGAAATAAATGACTGAATATTTACTCAAAATTTTTGTCCAATAAGTTTCATTTTACATGACTCCCATGAAATTATTTTATATCATATATGAGATATAAAAGAAGGATAAAAATTATTCAAATATAGTTTCAAACTAACATATGAAGGAAAATAATAGGACCAGAATATATGTTTTTGTAAAAAAAGATAATGTTCTTTAGTAAAATTAACCTACCAATAACTTTCAGTATCCTCAAAAATTACCAATCATATCTGATGCCTGATACTGTTACAATATGCATATCAGATATCTATTTTGTATTACTGTGTATACTAAAATATCAAGTACATATTATGTTCATAGTACCTATATTATATGCCATGTTACTATATCGCTATCCACATGAACATATGAATATATGAATTATACTTAGAAATATGACTTCTTAAAAATTAATAGTAATAATACTGTCTAATTATACCCATTCAATCCTAAAACTCCAACAGACAGAAGGCTGTATAACTGCCTCCATTGTTCAAGCAAGAAAAATACTGTGCATAAAGACATGAGTAGTTACATATTTAACTACTGCTACCATCTAATAATGAAATGTTGGTCAGCATTAGCTCTGCTGTTTCAGGTAGTAGCTTGTACATCTGGTAATAACAATGCCAGTGAAAAAGGCCATAGATAACTAAGACTCATTGGAAGAGGAAGACAATTAGGAAGAACTACAGAGGTCATGGACAGATAAATGTCATTCATACTTACTGAAGAATTCCCTTTTCAAACCTCTTTTCTTTTTTTTTTTTTTTTACTTTATTAATTTATTCTTGTTACATCTTAATGGTTATCCCATCCCTTGTATCCTCCCATTCTTCCCTCCCTCCCATTTCCCCCTTATTCCCCTCCCCTATGACTGTTCCTGAGGGGGATTACCTCCCCCTGTGTATGTTCATAGGGTATCAAGTCTCTTCTTGGTAACCTGCTGTCCTTCCTCTGAGTGCCACCAGGTCTCCCCCTCCAGGGGACATGGTCAAAGTTGAGGGACCAGAGTATGTGAGAAAGTAATATCCCACTCTCCACTCTACTGTGGAGAGTGTTCTGTCCATTGTCTAGATCTGGGTAGGGGTTTAAGGTTTACCGCCTGTACCATTTGGATACGTAGTTTAGCACTGAATATATTCCCAGTGGATGCCTATTATCTATTGTGGGAGAAAGGGTTACTCAAAGGAAAATAAGGCTAACAACAACAAAAACAACAACAAATTCTATGATCAGAATGAAAAATCAGTCCATAAATAACTTCATGTCATAACTTCTCTTTTTCTGACAAAATCAACTCCTACCTGATTCCGGTGTCCTAACAATGGTACTGTCAATATAGCCTGCTTCAGTTGTAACCGCTGACACTTCAAAGAGGTATGTCGTGTAGGGTCTCAGGTGAGTCACCACAAAACTGATGGGCTCTTTCCACACAGAGCTGATCTTACTCCTGGCCAGTGTGCTGGATGCATGTGTGGTACGAAGTGGGGGTGTAACTCTGCCCACGGTAGGAGAGGGGCTGGTGGTGCTCCACAGAAAAGACTCACTGTTCTCCTAGTGGGGAAAGGAGACAGCAGGAGGAATACTCACATGGTATCTCTAGGTAAACATAGAGAAAAAAACCAATCCATTTATTTTTTTCTTTAGCCTATAAATATCATTTCTCAACGTGTGTGAAAAATTTAACAAGTTGATTTCCAGATGAAAATGATAGATTTTAATTATAGTTGCTAAGGTCTATAATATTAGGACAGAAAATGTCTATTGTATTCATTACACTTTAATTTTGAAATCCTATATGGGATTGAAAGTAGCATAAAATGAAGGTAAAACAACAGCTAAATCATCAATAAGAATTTTTAGAATTTATGTTAACCCAGTGGGGAAAAGACCTAAGGTCGTTTCAATTTATGTTCTTAACTATTCTTACCATTTTTAAATGATAAGTACCCAAATAAAACAACAATAAGTTATCTTCTCAGATATTAAGGTGTGTATGCAAATGCACATGTGTGTATTCAAAATGGATCTCAATTTTAAAAAAAGATTTTTGAGACTTCACTAAGCTATTTAAAAGAAAACAACTTTGCTTGGCTATTTCTCCATCAATAATAACAACATAAAAAATTACAAAGATAATTTGGGAAGGGAGGATAAAACATTACCATAGTATTTCTGAAGGTTTCACAGCAGTGATAAAAGTAGCAACGTTTTCAGAAACATATGCTACCAAACAGCCCACCAGTTTAATCTAACCTAGACTATGTATTGCCCTACAGGTACATTCTCCTGTTTCACAGAGACTTATGGCCTCTACTCCAGTAAAATGACACTTGCCCACCTCAGTGTCCCACCAGCTGGAATCCAGCCCACCACATAGTCTGTCCCCATATGCCCTTCCTCCACTGCTGAACCAAATGCTTCCCCAGTAGTGAAGTCTTTTGAATCAGTCTTAGAGATGTTCTATTCCCATTTTTCGTTCACACTCCTGAAGTACAGTCGACTTCACAAAGCATAACAATATGGCCAAAGAGTATAACTCTACAAAATATGAAAACTTGAAAAGGTAAACTTATACATTTTTTTATGTATGATATGTGTTGCGCAAGACTCACGTTACATTCAGGTAACTTCCCAGACAAAATATCTTCTACTTTGATGGACACATCCTTCACTACTATGCCACTTCGGGCATGTTTGACGCTGATCTTGAAGCTGGTGATTTTGCCATTTGGTTGCCGAGGTAAATACCAAATCAAGTTTACTGCAGAATAGTTGAGAGCTTCTACGGTGAGATTGACCACCTTACCAGGAGCTGGAAGTGACAGAGAGATTGGAGGAAGGGGGGAACTGCTGTGGGACTTAAAGTGGTATTTGCATTCTTTAGAGATAGTAAATTCCCACATAATATGAAACTAAGTATGTAAAACATTGAAGAAATTCAACTTTCTTCACACACACACACACACACACACACACACACACACACACACACACGTTTTACCTTAAGATGTCTTACAAAATGCATTTGAACTATATGCACATATTTCGGAATTATTGGTACAGCACATCTATTATTCAGTGAAGCATTTCAAATACACATGAAAACATTTCAATCAGTAGGGTGTTTTTTTTTTTTGGAAAGATGCAAACAAATACAGACTGAAGTTTTGCTTCCTTAAATATTTTGGGATTATGTAAATTTTGCAATTTTGGTAAATTCAAACTAGTAGCCAAAATATACAAAAATCATATCTGAAAGTTTATGAATATCTAGTGCTTAACATGAAGTGGATACAAATAATAACTCATGATTCTTTTATTTTGAATTTTATATACCCTCAAAATCAATATTTTATCAATTTCTTATGATAAATTATTAATTATCTATAGTGATAATCTGTATTTCTAGCTTTGGTGAAAACTATTTTTTATCAGAGTGAAAAGAACCTGTATACATCACTTTAGGTATGCAAATAAACAACCAAGATCTCTCAGATTATAGAATAAAACAACAGTGCTTGAGTTAAGACTACATCTAGCCATAATGGTGACTGGTATTAAGATGCTAAATGGCTGGAGTATAGGTTTTCATTGTATCAAACTCGCCAAAATCTGATTTGTAAAGGAAATTTGTGTAAATCATGCA
Organism: Acomys minous; assembly: GCF_964271855.1. NCBI lineage: Eukaryota > Metazoa > Chordata > Mammalia > Rodentia > Muridae > Acomys > Acomys minous. The sequence continues at coordinate 108,652,251 of NC_140490.1, forward strand.
TGTACACAGGAAGTTAAGTCCTGAGAAGAAATATTCAATACCAGTTAGACAATAAGAATGGAGAAATACTAAGCAAAATGCATGTAATGACAAAATTACCACAGTTATTGAGAATGGCAACTAACAGATAAAATAATAAGTGTAAACTTTTCTTAAAGAGAATTGATGAGATGGAGTTGAAGCTTAAGAAGTTTGTTAAATATTTAATATTTAATTCACTTGGGGTATATGAAGTACAATAAGACAAAGAGGCAGAGATTGTTAAATGCATGATACTGTGCAACTGTAAATTTAATTTTCATAAATATTAATCATTTTAAATTTTCTCATAATTATATGAATATCCTTGAAATATTTATAAACCAATGACAGACTGCACACGAATACACATATTTCTAGCTGGGCCTTAAATGAGTTGTAAAGACTAGGAGGAGGGTCAATGGGGAGGAGGCAGATGCAGGCAATCTCTGTGTTCATGCCAGAATGTTCTGCGAAGTGAGTTCCAGGACAGCCATGGCTATACAGAGAAACACTCTCTCAATATAATAATAATAATAATTAAAAAAATAAGAACAGTCATAAAGAAATGATCGAGTCAATAGAATTTATAAAGTAATCTCTGAATCTTGGTTTCCAAAACAGTAAGTGATAAACACTAATCAGATAACGATATATTAAATTCCCGAGGAAGCATGTTTATATTAACATTTCACATGATTTTGCTTCAAGGAAATATTTCTGGGGTTTTTGTTTGTTTGTTTGTTTGCTTGCTTGCTTTTTGTTTTTTGTTTTGTTTTGTTTTTTGTTCTTTGTTTTGTTTTTGTTTTGTTTTGTTTTTGACGTTCCTTTGTATTTTAAAATTAATCCTGGTTCTTTCCTGGGTGGAGTGCTTTTCTGTACTTAAATATTCCACTACTAAGTTGTATGCTCTAGCATCGCATCCTTCGTATAGAGAGAGGCTTGGTCATCTTGATCCAACTTCAGCTTTACTACAAAGTACCAAAAGTCCCATGTATCAAAAACTTTTCTCCTGCATAGACACAGCCTTCCACAGTTTTAGTTTTGTGTTCAGTTTTGGGTTTTGTTGCTTTGGTTGGTTGGTTTTCCTGGGGTTGTTTATTTTGTACATTTCTATTTAGACTTCAAGGTATAAGTTCTCCTTTTAATATCTGAAGTAAGGTATACACTTACTTTCCAGGAAAAAAAAGCTCCTTAGCGAGTTAAGTGAGGGGCTTTTAATGTTGGTGCGCACAAGTATACTTGCTCAGCTCAGATTCACTGATTAATGTATATGTTCTTCTCTTAAGACACTTTTCTCAGAATAAAACAAATTTCTCCACATTTAATTATTACACATTCAATGTATTCTGTGGAATTTAACATATTTTTAAACCAGTAACTTGATTGCTGAATGTATTGCACATTTTTTTTCTATACTGACTATAATGTTGTGTCCTTTTTACATATCAGGAACCATGCCCAGTTACACTTAGAAACTGAGAGAATTTTACTTAGATATATATAACATTCATAATTGTAAAAATCATAGAAATTATTATATAGTCAAAATCTACCTGGCATATTAATTCACATATTCATTTATCTTGTTCCATTAGTAAATAAGATTCATGGTAAATATTTGCTAATTGGAGATACTGTTGTCTAATTAGCTATTTTTTTCTATACATTTATTTGATTCTAACTGGATTAGAAGGTGTTTTGGTCATCTAAGGGAGAAACAAAAATAGGTTGAACAGCAAGATTTTCAGTGCGTCTTAGGACGTTGGATAAATTTTATAAAAGTACTGGCAGGCATTGCTGGTAGATTTAGACATTACTTGGAAGAAGGAGCTGAAGATGACATCAAGATTCCTGTCAGCCACAGGAAGAAGGGGGGTCTGTAAACAGGGTTGATGACGGCTGCGTGTTACAGAATGGTGTGTTAATCACTGAAGTCTGTACATTTGTGTCCAATGTCACAAAATACTTATATCACTGGTGCTAATAGAAAAGGAGATATATGCTTACATGGCAAATGCCTACTTATATTGCTATATAGTCACAGGAACATATATGCAGGGGAAGAGAAGGAGATGAGCTACCAATGTGCGAAAACATGCATAGAGGTGTTTTATAACTTGGTCATGATGGTACGTACTTATAAGCTCAGCAGTCAGGGCATCCATGAGGAAGAGCCTATGCCTAAGGCAAAACCAGATGGCATAGTGACTTCAAGTCTAGCCTAGGATGCTGAGAAAGAATGTCCCTTAAAATAAATAAAACAGAGCTGTTTTGCCTAATATGACAATAAATGCTTTTTTTATCCTATTTTTTCTTGTGCATTCAAATGTTCTGCCTCAAAAGTGGTGCTAAGTAGCTGTGATGGTTAAAAACAAAATATCTTCAGGCTATTTTTACTGTACCAAATAACTAAAAGGAATTTAAAAGCCATTCTCAATAATTTTAAACATTTTGCCCCATATTCTCATTACATTCCAATTTTTAAAAGAATAAAATAACCTGATGATTAAATGAATGAAGAATTGATGACTTAGGAAAATTACCACTTTCTGCAGTTTGGAAAAGAAATGGGTCACTAAACACTCCGATGCCAGCACTGTTTTCAGCAGCAACCTGAAATAGATCAGGGGGTTAACACATAGAATCTTAAATAATACAACTTTCACTACCCCCAAGGTATGTTCTAAAAGGATTTTCCTATAATTCTTACAACATTCCTCATCTAGAAAGCAACATGGTGGCGGGGGTGGGGGAAGGTGTTCAAGTGATTGAACTAGGAACTAGTCTGGCCAGCATCCTTTAGATGAAAAAACAAAACAAAACAAAACTGGGTGAGAGAAGTCAGAAGGCTTGGTCAGGGCCATACAAGAAATAATGGCACAATATGAATTCAGTTCAAATACATGTTGCAGTGTCCAGTCTTTATCCACAGTATACACTATATAGGACTGGCTGTACATATGGTGTCAGACCTTAAGGCTCACATTCTATAGCTGGGTAAATGAGTACTCAGAAAAAGTGCAAGTGAAAATTGAGTAGGCTTGATTAACGACATAGAGTACAAAGTCATAACTACTTTTACTTGCGTTGTGTACTGAGGTAGATCAGTAGGCAGAGAAGACACTGAGAATGACATTAGACCCCCTAAGTGCTTACAGAATGCCACGAGTGGAACTGGACGGCCTTGCTGTTGTAGTCTTCCACTTGCCAGATGGGAAACTTCAAGTGATTTGCTTAACTCTTTTAAGGTACATGTTTTTCTCATATGTAACTGGGAATAATAATTTACCTATGTCATAGGGTTGCTCCGAGACTAGCTGAAATCATATACATAGACCACTTAACAGGCTTTCCCCACAGTTATTACTAATACTCAAGATATCAAATGTACCATGCCAAATTCCCTTTGGAATTCATCAATGGCTAACATTCATTTGAAGAGAGCAAATGTCACAACAGTGATTTATGAAGTGTGAGATGAAACATGCACTGGAGGCTTCTTAATCAGTTTGAAATAAGAGAATTGAGAGAAATAAAATGTAAACTCATAAAAATAGATCTAAGCAGAACTAGTCTGGGCAAATTGACTTTCTCTCAACAATAATTTCTTACATTTCATTAAATTTATTGTTGACTTATTACACCCAAGAGTATATTTTGCAATACTAGTTTACCTAAATATGTGCATATTTGTAGAAAATAAATTTTGCAGGTTTTAGGCATCAAAACCTTTCTTAGAAAAGCTCTTCTGTCATGTCTTACTATTAAGGAAGGGTACAACAGTTAATAAGTCCACACACTCAGATTTTACAATTTCCTTCTATATGCTCACTTGTCTTCAAGACTAAAAGAAAAAGTGCATGTTGGCAAGATGGCTCACAAGGTAAGGGCTGTTGCCACCAAGCCTGAGAACCTGACGCAGAGTTCTGTAACCCATGAGTGGAAGGAAAGAACCGGCTACCACAAATTGTTCCCTGACCTTAACACATGGACACTTGTACAATGCCATGCACATCTCCAAACAGCGCAACAAGCCGGCTAACCAACCAAGAAACAATAAATAAATGTTTCCTAAAGAGAAAAGTTGTCCATCTTAGGTTGAATATAGCAAGGAACCAAGAAGAAACCCCTGTTCGTTACTTTCTCACCTACAAATGTCATAAGTGCCCCTTACAGCAAAGATTCCTATTTAATCTAACACAGTGCTGTTTGGTGTAAGCTCATCTTTACTTAATATTCAAATAAAACATTAAATTGTGAATAGTTAAAGTTGTAAAGTATCCCAAACTTTTAGAAACACAAAAGAAAGTAAGAATTCAGCAAGTTTTTTTTTTGAGAGAAACAGAACTGAATTCATTGTTTTTAGTAAAACTGTTTCTCCCCATAAGTTTTCAATCCATTGTTCAAAAGTTAAAACATCTAGTTTCAACAGTTAGAAAAAAATACCAACCCTAAGTTTAAGTCTGATTAAAAAGAACAGTATTTTAGTCTGGGATATAAAATAATTGTTGGGTATTTACCTAACATACATGAGGCTCTGGGTTCCATCCTTGCACAGCAAAATATTTAAAATAAACAAATGGCTTGTAATATTTTCACTTTGAAACCTAAAGTACTTACTGTAAACTTAATTTGCTTTTCATAGAAAATATTAAGCTAAAATTTTTAAAAATAATTATATACGTAAACATTCATCGACCTAGAGATGATAGATCAGAATACTTGAGCAGATTTTACACATGCATTTGAAGGGGTTGTTGCTGTTGTTGTTGCTGTTGCTGTTGTTATTGCTGTTGCTGTTGTTGTTGTTGTTGTTGTTGTTGTTGTTGTTTTCTGCATTTAAATGTTGAACACATGATAGCTTGTCACTCTCCGGTGAGTCACTGTGTTCATCTAGCTGACTTACAAGACGGGTAAAAATTTTCACTTTTCTCATGGATGTACTATTTTAATACTAAGCATACACTCACAAATTATTTACCTTAATCTCATATGTTGTTCCAGGATGAAGGTTAGTGAGAAGGACCTCCAGACTGTCTGGCTTTGCTCTTGCTCGGGTGTATGCTGTTTGCATCCATGGGCACACTTCCTTGTATTTAATAACATAAGATATGATCCTTCCATTTGGGTTAGGTGGAGTATTCCAGGAAAGAAGAATCCCAGCAGATCCAACTCTCTCCCCGGCTAGGAAGACTGGAGGCCCTGGTTCTATTTTTAAAATTTCACATTATTGCATGAATATATAATTATTCTATTTCCTCCCAAAAAATAAAAAAGATATTTATAAACATAAATTTTTGAAGTTCCCAGAAACAAGTATGAATTTATTCTTCCTAGAGCTTTGCTATAAAAAAAAAACTAATAAATTCTTTGAGGAAACACCACAAACATTCTTTTATAAAAATGTAAAAAATGGAATGCTACTAAATGTTACATGCCAAATATCCTTTCTGGTGCCAAGCCATTTTTTAAAAGGCTTTGCTAGTACAAGGACACCTGTAAGAACTAAGAAAACAAGAAACAGCCTGAGAAACTGAATAATCTTTTCTTCACGAGAATAGTGAGTTTGTTTTCTTGGCTCTAATAGTTCAGTGTCACCATTAACGGTGTCTCCAATCCACTTTACAAACAAACGAAACTACACTTTCCCTTTGAAAATAAAGGAAAGGAGATTGCCCTTGGAAGGCTTGTTCTAAACATTTTCTTGACATTCATTCCACTTCACTTGATTTACTCTCTGCTGATTTTAACACGTAATGCAAATGCTGCCAGTGTAAGTACATCTACTCAGCAGAGTTATAATGACCAAATGCACTCAATAAAAAGTAAGCTAAAACACGGACTTACTAGTCACATTCGTTGTCACTGTTCTGCTCACGGGTGAGCTGAACGTTGTAGCAGAAAGTGAAGACAGCGCTACATCATACCCAGTGCCGTAAATAGTATTGGAAACATCAACCTAGGATGCCAAAAAAATAAATACCACATCATTTCTGAAAAGCAAGTTCACATAATAAACCAGCATCATTTCAAAAGTTAACACTTGCCTACATAACTGAACTGATCAAAACAGCAAGAACAAAGTTCCACATCACTATAAAACATGAATTTGTTATATAATATACTTACTAACTAACATAAAATAAAATAAAAACCTGTGAAATACCCTATGTTATCAACTCAAAATCAATATTTCTACCTTAGCCAGCTCTTTGTCAACAAAGAAAGCACTGACATCTTCAAAACGTCTATAGCCTGTTACTTAGCCCCTTATTTTTTAAGAGAACATATAAAATACCTGTGTCTCTGAAGTTCCAATGAAAAGGAAAAGAAAAAATAAAAGAAAGTCCATCGTTTTTACATTTTTCAGGCGGTAGAATCACATTGATGGCTCTAAAGAGAAATGTTGCCTGCATTAATGATTTAAAGTCAGATCCTCCTGGCAAGTACACAATTAATGAGCCTGGATTACTCAATAGCTCTGCCCTTTCTTTGTTAAACTATTCATGAACTCTTGGATGGATGGCTGTAGGTTCAGACACACACAACACCACACACACACACACATGCACACACACACACACACACACACACACACACACACACACACACACGGGGTGGGGAGCAGGAGAGAAGGAGGAGCAAGTGAGGGAGACAGAGAAGAAAAGGGAGCAAGGGAAGAAGAGAAAGGGGAGGGAGAGAGGGAGAAGAGAGAGGCAAGGAAGGAGAGAGACAGAGACAGAGACAGAGACAGAGACAGAGACAGAGACAGAGACAGAGACAGAGACAGAGACAGAGACAGAAGAGACATGGCTAAGATAAAACTCCAGCATGCTGAAATTTGTACTCATTAATTTGACATCGATGGGTTTTTTGTTTTGTTTTGTTTTGTTTTTTGTTTTGTTGGGTTTTTTTCCCTACATCTTATGCTTTTAAAACCCTCTCAAGGAAAAAGTTTCCATAGTTTATGAGTTTCTTGAAGGAAATTTCCAGCCAGGACCAAATATAACTAGATTCAGGCTAGCCAAGTACAAGCACGAAAACTAAACTTGCTATTCTCCACCTCCAAGATCTGTGATAGTAACAAAGCCACCGCCAGGAATAAAATCCACTAGAAGCCTCTCCCTACAGCTCAGGCAGGCTCCGGTGCACAGAAAAGCATCTTGTAGACATAATGAAGCCTTTACAACTCTCAGGTTTTTCCAGATACTGAAAAAATAGAGGTTCAAATACAATTGTTTTCTTAAATGTTCCCCGCCCTCAAATTTTTTAAGCCAACAGCCTATAGTTTCATTTTTAAATAACCACATTGTTGATAAACAGTGACTCCAAAATGGTATTTATACAGGGATGTTAAAAAAAAGTATATCTTCAATGACACTTAGTTTCTTAATTTTTAAATATAGGTATGAGAATATATGAATTTATTTTTGTTCCTTGATATTACTTAGTTCATTAGTTGGTAATTATGCTTGTGTTTTTAACTTTATCATCTATATGAATATTAAAGTCATTTTAAAATTCAATGTAGACTACCTGATTGACTAACAGTTTCCCATAGAAAAAAATTCAGAAAAATGTGACCAAAATTCATACATTTCTGAGTAATATTTAGGTTCATGTTTTTTTAAGTTAGTCTTCATACTAGAAATGAAATTAGTTTTTAAATTTAAAGTACCAATTGTCATCCCCATTGCAGTTATTTTATTCTACCTGTGCCTCCCACTGATGTGTCTACTGTGGCAATTCTTAACCAGAGCTTGCACAGAGAGTGTTTTGCTGGTGAGTCATGTTTGGGCTCTGCCTTATCTTTAGAGCAGATTCCAAACAGTATAGGTGGAGGGTGAGAGGCAGTGAAGCAAAGCCTGTCAAAACACACCTGACACAGACCTAAGCCAACACCAAGGGAATGGGGTCTGCGATGAGATATCGAACTCCATTTATCATGTCAAAGCTCCACTCCTAGGTAGGTTTTGACAATGATATAATATAAAATTCGGACTTCTTAACAAAAGTGCTTTGCACTCACATAAATTCGAAAGTAACATAACATAAATTTTTCAGTGTTTTAGAGAGAACATTTCACCGCATTTTTCTTATTTATTTGCTTATTTATTTAGAGTGTGTGTGTGTGTGTGTGTGTGTGTGTGTGTGTGTGTCCACACGTGTGCGTACACATGCATGTGTACACACATGCAGTGGTTTGAATGAAATTGTTCCCATAGTCTCAGACACCTGACTATTTGGTCCCCAGTTGAATGCATTATTTGTGCAATCCTATGAGGTGTGGCTTTGTGAGAAAACGCACGTCACTGGAGGAAGGCTCTGAGAGTTTAAAGACTCTCCATTCCATGGGGCACACTCTCTGCTTTCTTCTTGCAGCAGTAGATGTGAGCTCTCAGTTGATGTTCCTGGGATTCCCTCCCAGGATGGACTCATATCCTTTCTGGAACTGTAAAGTCAAGTAAAAGCTTCCTCTTTTAAATTGCTTTAGTCATGGTGTTAAGTTGTGACTCTTCCACGTCACTCTAGGCTGCCAAGTTGAGAGTTAACATTAAGATAGAAGTGGAGGTAGAAGGGTCAGGAATTTGAGACCATCCTCAACTACATAGTGAGTTCTAGGCCATTCTGGACCACAGGAGAGCCTATGCCAAGAGAAGGAAGAAAAAGGATAGGGGGAAGACAGTTGGGGACAAAGGAAAAGAGATGTTCTGCCTTTCTTCATAGCTTATGTTAAAGCATACTAAAATAGACAGAAGCACACCATAACTGATCAGTCCAACCAACTATTGGGCCCAAGTCCTGATTTGTGAGGGAATATCTTCTTCAGAGATCTCTGAAACTGAACAAAGTCCATGAAGCTTTACAGTAAAAATTACCTAGTATAAGACTTGGAAAGCTAAAGGAGGGGCTAGTGATTCGGATGGCTTTGACCTTGGATGTGGCCTCCTAGACTGTGGTTCAAGGTTAGACACTGAAAGTCCCTTGACTAGGAATGAAACACTTCCCACGAAGAAGAGGAAGAATTTATTTGTCTGGAAATATGCTAATCTGTTCAAGAGGAAAGGTCTTCCCAAAAATAGTAGATAAACATGCTAGACATAGAAAATGGGATAACAAAGAAAACATAGACTGTTTCTGGCATTGAGTCTGATGGTCATGTAGGCCATATAAGCAATTATGAAATTATTTTCCCTTAAAGGAATAGGGACAGATTTAAGTAGAAAAACAACAGCCTTACTTGCATTGATGGTTTAAAAAATGACTTTGGATTATTGCATATGAATCACAGAGTTATGAAAAGTAGGGTTCTGTGGGAATAGGAGGAGACAAAGTAATGTGGAATAGTGCAGCATCTGGGTAGCTTGAAGACAGGATTCCCTAAAAAGACTTTTCTATAGTAAGACTATGAGTAAATGCCCATGGAATTTCATCTCCCAGATGTAGCAAAATACAAAGCAAAGTACAAAGGTACTCTCACAATTTCATTATTTTATAAATAATAATGAAAATATCAAAAGGTAAAATTAAGTTTGGTTGGGGCTAGCCAAAGGAATTCTACTCTTAAATGTTTATCCTGGATGATAACTTTGCAGAAATTAATCCTCAATGTCTTTGCACATCGAGTGATCAAATCATTTTGTCATGTAGTCAGTGCCTATAAGGAAAATAATTCAAAGATGTTAAGAATTTTTTCTTACAAAAAAGATAAATAACCTTTGAGAACAAATAAAAATATGAAAGTGAATTGTACCATTGCCTGGGTCTTCTTAAATTCTCATTTCCAAAGAATATATGCATAGTGGGAAGTGTGGTATCCCTCGACAGCACAGTAAATGCTCACAGAGATCTACCGAAACACATTAAGAAGTGAAAGACTATAACATTTAATTTATATTTGCTATGTATAAAAACTACCTGGTAAGCTGTAGATATCACATTTAAATATTTGTGTGACTAAACTATAGGTTGGGCATAATATACTCTGATAGATAATGGAACTAAGCTTAAGAAGAGAAAAACAAAAGAACTCTTGGAAAGGTTATGACACAACATGATCAATGGATACTATTATTTCCATGCAAAAGAGCAAACTAAGTTAGGTAATTTTAACCAATTCTCATATGAATAGGTAAATAGCACAGCCAAAATTTAGCTCTAGGGTAATATGTTCAAGTTTTAATCAACAGGGGAGCTGCCATGTCTAACTTTCATATAGTAAAAAAAAAATAGCAGTATCCCCAAAAATCTAGAATGAGGTCACATTTAGGGGACACTTTACCATCAAATCGGATGATCTATCATTTCTCTTTCCAAGTTTAAGGTCATCATTTAAGCTTAAGAGACTCAATCTAACAATGCCTTACAGCGAGATGTCATGTAGTTATTAAGTTGCTTTAGCACCTAGAGGAGTTGGACTTGAATCATCTTATCAATTACCACCTCTGAAGCCTTGCCAGGAAACCCCAGCAACACATAGGAGTAGATCGTGATGCCACAAGGAAAAAGTAATAGGAGACTACAAAGATGAAGCCAGAGTCGGGTCTGGGTTGTCAATGCAGAAGGTCTAGTGGGAACCATGACCCCCCCCCCAGGATGCTGTAGCTAGTTCACACACATTTCTAAGGAGAGAGCCACATATGGACATTATTTAACAAGGAGAGAGCCATGATTAAACACATGTCACTGAAAGCCTGTCCATGTCTGACACTCATAGTAAAAACCAACAGGAAAGAGTTAAGAAAATGTGCAGCTAGAATACAAAAGACACGGCAAGTATTGTGAAAAGCATCAATGACTGATAAATGACCCACTTCATTCTGCTCTATCTTTCATGTAATCTGGGCCACACCATTAAATCGCTCATTAAAACCATGAGGATCACCACTGAATTTAGATATTTCCAGTTTGGTAATCTGAGAATTCCAAAAACCTGGATTTTTTTTTTCTATTCACTGAAGACTTTATTCTTCTTCACTCCATGCATCTAAGTCTACATTAAAAAAAAAAACAATTATATTAACTTTATAAATTATTTAGACTTTATTCACTTTGATAAACAAACTGTTGTGTGATAGGAGTGAAACTGGTTTCCTAAGCAGACGAGCACATCCATCTTCTGGGAAGGAAACTTTCTTACTGAAAGGGGAAACTCATAAACTCTAGATGCGTTTCAGTGGTTATTGACTCATGGCTGTCACTGACAACATTCCTTGCTTCTCTGGAGTGGAAAGATGAGGGAAATGAGTAGAACGCTAGGAACCTGAGGTACGAGGGTAGAAGTAGGAAGTAGCACACAATTACACATGGAAGTTATTATCTCAATGAAGAGCTATGTAAAGACACAATGAATCATATTGACACATTAATGAAAGGTAGAAGGAAAAGAATTTTATGTGATCTAATCATAAAATTGTGTAACCTTTTAATGGAATAAAAACATACAAAGCTCTCATTAAAAAAAAACCAAACAAACAAAAAACCAAAACAGCACATAAAGAATGTACACCCACCAGAATGCAATTGAAGAAAACATAATTTGTGCCTTATTTGAACTTTCAAAGGGTGTTTGGAGACCTGGGATGATAAATTTTATATGAAGAGAGAAACGATCCCAATTATGCAAGTGCACTTCACTGAGCAACTGGGATATTGTTGCACAATTCATTAAACTTTAACAAATAATCTCATTGATTGCAAGTGGATCAGATAACCATTGGTAACATAATGTTGTCCATAAGAATGATTTGAATTCCAAAGATTAATGTGCTTCTAAAAACATCTTTACTTAATAAAAAGATACATAATTTTCGGTCTGAAGTGAGATACCTTTGCATGGTCATATATTCCGTTTAACAATGAATAATTTTAACTGGCCTCAGTGCAACACATGAGAAGTCCATTCCATATGGCAATTGACCTAAAATATAAAATTTAGGGCAGATAAACAGGGAAAAAATGAGAATCCTTTACAGTTAACATTAAAATTTTCTTCCTATTTACCTCAGAATACTTACACTGAATATAGGAATGAATTGAATCATTGTAGAAAGAACAGAATTTTTCATGAACGATCTATTATTCAGGATGTCTCTGTCTTGAATGACATTTACAAATGACAAATAGAATGCTCACTCCTGACTTCATGACCTTGCTAATACAGAATATCCTGTCCTCTTTTCCATGAGCCTGATGCTATGGGTTAGAACAAGGTCATCTCAAGTTCAACTCTTCTCTAATAATGGCATCCAAAATTAATATCTACTTTTAATAACTACTCCAAACATATGTGGAAATCACTGCGTATGTAGTTTTTTTTACTTACTTACCCAGCAAATACTTTTTGAACACATTCTAAAAGTGTTGTGTGATTCTAGGACTGGTGTTGTTTTGGCAAATCAGAAAGGCTTCTTCTGTCTCAAAGGAAGTTATTTCCAGCATTAGTGCCTGCTGACAAACGACTATGTAAACAAATAACATAATCAAATCACAGAAAGAGGTTTTATTTGAATTTGACAACCATGGAAGAAGATAAAACATGTTTAAACCGAAAGATCAATGATAGGGAAAAAGTTAATCAAATCTGAATGTGGAATGTCCAAGCAAAGTGAATGTTCCTGTCATTTAAGGTTTAAGGGCGATGTGGTTGGATGTTTGAGGAACAACAAGATACAAACACCTGCTGCACAGTGACTTAGTGGGCTGGAAAATTAAATAAAGATCAATCAGGATAGCTTTCCAAGGCCATAGTTCAGGCTGTATTTGAAAAGCAAGTGGACAAGTAAAACCATAGCCAACTGTCAGAAGAGAAGTCCTTGTGTCACTTGGATTGCTTGCCTGGGTAAGAAAAGAAACAGGTCTATAGTGGAAATGGATGGGCTCAGGGGCTGCCTTCAAGGTTAAAGAGGACTGCCATGCTCCTGAAACTGAGCAGAAGGCTAAATATGGTATGTTTGTTTGCTTGCTTGCTTTCAAGTACTGGGAATATAGTTCTTTCACTAAAATATTTTTTCTCTTGTGCATAGCCTCAGGTCTCAGTGAAAAATGGGATAAAAGCAAGAGAAATTCTTGTCCTGGAATTTGCAAAACAGAACATTTACTGACTTCTCTCAATCAATCTATGGAAGCCCCTTTCACAGGTGAGGAACTGGATCAGAGAATAACTAGTTATGTGTAATTAGCTGTAGTTCAGGGTTTTGCATTGGGCATGAAATCAGAATTCAAAGTAAAGAATTCCTGGCCCATGACTCTTCCACATAGTCTACCCTATCTTGTAAAGTCACCTAAGAACTGTCCAAAGATTAGCATATCAAAATTGCATTGAATGACATTTTGTAGCTATCCCCTGGAGTCTTGAAAGAGGAAGCTGTGAAGACAAATAAATGACTGCTCTATTCAGAACACAGATCTGTGACTTTATTGCTAAACAGGCTAAAGTGTCCTCAAGAAAAATGACACGAGCAAGTTAGCATTTAAACTTCAATAGTAACAAAAACACGGTCAAGGAACACAGTAAGAGTTAAGAGAAAGCTCTGCAGGCTACCAGGATGAGACTTGATAGGCTGTGACCAGATGGTGGGGAAGGAGGTCCCCTTCTATCACAGACCTGGAGGAGGGGAAAAGGGTGAAAGAGGGAGGGAGGGAGGAACGGGAAGATAAAAGTGAGGGGATAACAAATGAGATGTAATCTGAATAAATTAATAAAGGAAATTTTTAAAAAAGAAAAAAATATATATATAATGAAAAAGAGTTAAAAGAAAGTTTCATGAGTGACTTGTACAAGTGATAATATCAGAGAGGTTTCAAAACAAATGTGAAATTTGAGCTGGACATCAAAAAAGCAATTTTTGGCACACTTCCACTTTATTATGAAAATTATATGACAGTGGTTACTTTCTGTGGCTATTCTGCCTGTGATAGCCGTTTGCCACCCATGGTCATCTCATCGCATGTCTCAAATACACATGGTGTGGATGTGAAATGTGTTTCAAGCACAAAATAGAAGCCAGCTTAGAGATTGTTAATATGACAAAAAAAAGATGTAAAATTCCTCAATTATTTTTATCCTGGTTACCAATTAGAATTTTGCATACATATTAGGGCAAAATATATTACTTAAATTATCTTGATTCCTTTTTTTTTTTTTTTTTTTTTTACTTTTCAAGTCTCTGATAGACAATTTGAAGTTAAGTGTCTCACATTCCTGGTACACTTCTTAACTCTAATGCACAGTACTGACCTGACAGAATGTAGATTTACTCCAAATTCATAAAATCCAGCTGGCAGGGGAGAAACAGAAATGACAAAGTTCTGTGAGCATTCTCTGTCCACTGCGTGTTCCTTTTTGCTGTTTTATCTAAATTCACAGGGAATTTTTTTCAGTCTTAAATATGGGAGCAAATACATTTTTTTTTACATTTCTGTTTGTTTGTTTTTTTAACTCTTAGAATAGCTATTGCCTTCTCTTCTATCCTAGTTCTGGATTCCTTAGGAGATATAAATTTTCCTTCACTCCTCATGTCAGGGAAGGAAAGCCAGGAAGCAAATAGTTTCAGAGAATTACTTAGTAGAGGAAAAATTTGGCGCTTAATGAATTTCAGTTTATCTATAGTAATAAACATTACTTATCTTTTGAACTTGGCATATGAAGCAAAGCAAAATAGCAATTTAAAGTTCTGGTTCGTAATAAGCCACAGGATAAGAATTGTTATTTTTCCCCTTAGCACAGTGAATATTATTTTTTATGGGTTAAAATTTATTCATTTTATATCCCCACTGTATCCCCCTCCCTCATCTCTGCCTGGTTCCACCCTCCCTCCCTCTTCTCCCCTACACTCTTCCCCTAGTGCCCAGGAGGGGGAGCTCTTCTTCTCTACCAACTGACCCTAGCCTGTCTTGTCTTACCCTCCCCTCTGTGGTGTGGTAAGGCAACTCCACCAGGGGGAAGCGACCAAAGTGCAAACAACAGAGTCCATGCAAGGACAGTTGGCTACATCTGAGCAGGAGGTTTAGGTCCTCCTGAGGCATAGTCCTTATTTGGTGCATCAGCCTCTACCGTCCCCCTGGGGTTCATATTTGTTGACTTTGTTGGTCTTGTGGCGCTTCTGTCCTTTCCAGGGCCTTCTATGCCCCCACCCTAGCATAAGACTCCCTACCCTCAGCCCAAACTTTCCCTGTGAGACTCAGCTTCTGTTTCTTAAAGAATAGTTTTATCTGACGCTCCCAAAGCTAAGGGTGTTTGGAGGCACTGCCTCCCCTCCCCTCCCTTTCTTGAGCCGCTGTTGTAGCGAGTGAACATCCTTTCCTTTATTTATGGTTCCGCCAGATCACAGCCACCATAAAGACAAGAACACGCCACTAGGAAATGACCTCTTCCAACATTCATAATGAATTTGTTTAGTGATTGAACTCTGTCCCACCGGCCATTCTCTATTTCAGTCTAAATGCGTATATATTACTCATCCTTTTTTTAAAAAATCTCATCTCTGTCTTTCTTCTATGCTTAAACTACAGTTAACTAAATCATTATAAGACAGAGGCCAAACGCATGTTTTGTCCAATTAGATCTAGACTGGGTATCTACTTCAATCTAGAGTAGTTGTTTTTAAAACTATGCGTTCAAGGACATGGAACACTCAGGATTTCCTAGTGGATTTTAGCACTATATGGTCTGGTGTAAACTATTTTACCAAGGCCAAGAAAAGAAAAAAAATTATAATTCCAAGAATAAAAGCATGTAAGAGATGGACTTTCATGTTACTTTTTTTCCTCACAGGAAAATTCAAAATAAAGTTATTAGCATTAGGTTTTCTGGCATAATTTATGCACTGGATGAAACCAGAAGGTAAGAAATGGGGCTCCTATTCCCTTCTTTGAGCTTCCACTCCCTTTTCCAAAGAGCCCAGAGATTTACTTTTTAAGCTGGGGCCTGGTCTCTGTTTCTCCCTCATGTTTCCATTTAACATACTTCGTTTCTCAACAGGAAGAAATCTAATTTTAAATTGGTTGTGGAATAATTATACCACGGAAAGTCTATATTCATGTGAAACTATTGGTCTCTAAGCACACACTGATTAATGTAAGCTTAACAGAATTCAGCTTGCTGATGTATTCAACCCTGTTCCCCATTCTAACGCCCTCCTTGTCTAGATTCTACAATGCGTGGTTTCTTCTAACCGAAGGTAATTTTTATTCCTATAATATATTTTAGTTCTATTTGTTTGTTTATTAATATCTCTCTAATCCTAAATGTATTTGAGAGAGATCACAAAGAAAATATAAAAAGACAAAATTATTAATAAACTGAGGAAGACAAAAGAAATTTTAAAAAACGAGGCAGATAAAAACAAAAATTTAACACCTGCTTTAAAGTCAGATAAGCAGATTAAAATTACACGTTTGATGAGTTATGAGACACTCTGAGCCTTACTCTAGACTTGGGGAATGTGCACCTGCTCAGTGCAGTACCGTAAATGCACAGTTCCATGCTGCGCCGTAATAACTGCTCAAACTGTTTAATTGTCCACAATTGATGTGACTGTGATTGCATTTTTAAGTCCTTTCCTTTCTTACACATGTCAGGTTCTAAGCAGAAGTCTCCTCTCACAACTAAACAAACGTTAGCACTTGAACATACTTTATTACAACCAGGAGCCCCACAGCCTAAAGGGATATTTTACTTGATTGTATATGTTCAAAGCAAGTTTATATGTAAGTGGTATTCATAATGTTGGAAAAGGCTAATTATGTCCAAACAATGCAATTAAAAGGCAGCATCTTCCATTTTTCATATTCCAGGACTTCTTTTTCTCATAAAATATTAATAGGTCTAAATAGCCAATGCATTCAGAAAATATTGGGTATTTCATCACAATAGTGCCTTGAGTTTTGAGTACTTTTCATTTTCCCAAATAGTTTTGCACTTGTTTTTAATAAGGTTTTATTACCTATGTAAGAATAACTCTCCTTATTTTCCAAGTGGGAGTTTAATTGTTTTGCCTAGGGTTGTCTAACTGACCAAGGAAGCACTGTTAACTCAGACATTCTCCGTGCAACCCCTGCCTTTTCTCAAAGCTGTCAGCATCCACATTGATGTCACTCGTTTCTAACGGGATGCTGGCTCCAAACATAGCTGTTTCCTTTCTTTTTCAATCCTGTAGATGTTAATTAACTATAAAGTGAACTTACCAATGCTGACGATGATGACAGTAACACAGCTTCTTTTTTGTTTCTCTTAGTCATAACACTAATTAAAAAGTCCACCCCTGGAGAAACACTATTAGATGGCCCTGTTCTCCGGGTTAATGAAAAGCTACTTATTAAAACATTTATCTCAGAAACATTTGGAAAACTGTTTTCTCACACCATCTGCAGAAATGACTTTATTCATGCTTTCTGTGTTTCCATTTCATTGTCTATTACGGAAATAATTTTTGTGCCTATGAACAAGTGGTTAAGCTATATTTTCTTTGTAGAGAAATTTCATTTAAATCAAAATGATTATCTGTATGGACAGGAGACTGCTTTGAATTATTACTTACTTACAGTTATAACATTGTTGTGTGCTGGCATCAGCTGTTCTAATTTATTATGGTTAAAAATACCCTGAAATTTGTTCTAACTTTTGCTTCTTTAAATACATTGACATACCTTTCATGCACACATTTGCACACATAATGCTAATATTTTAGTTTAAGTAATTTAATACAAATATTTTTCAATGCTGTCATATTTCATAATGAAAAGCAAACTGTTTCACAGAATATTGAACTATTGTCCTCCGCCCAGAAGAGTTCTAGCTGGGAGTCAATGAATAGTTCCTGTTTTCAGTTTCTATTATAGTTCATAAGCTCAGCTTCACTTAGGGCTGCAAACAATAAATATCAAATAAGACACAAACAATAAAATCACACTCTTCCAGTGTATAGTACCTGCTTTAAGACAGCCCTGACACACTCTTGTCCTTTGTGCTACCCCTCTGTGAACTCAGAGGGTAACTAAGACGTGTCCTTTTCTCTGCCTAGCAGGTGTGAGAAGCTAAAAGTTGGAAGAGAAAAACCACAGGAAGAATCATTTTAAACTTTGGAGTAAAAGTGGCAATGTGTCTCAGTATGTGTCTCAGTAGCGTTGTATCCAAAGGAGCCCTATTTTCTAAAGTGTGGGGAATATGCTACATCTTAGTTTTATACAAATACAACCTCATACATATGTAGTTATTACTATGTATTCTGAGTAGATTCTTCTAGCTGAAATATAAATAAAATGCCACCCTTCTTTCATTAAAAAAAAGCCTTTAAATCACTTAATGCGTATTGTTATTTTTCTTTCTTTTTATTAAATTTTAATTTTATTAATTTGTTCAGATATCCCATCACTTGTATCCTCCTGTTCCTCCCTCCCTCCCTCTTTCACTCTAAGACCAAGGGGGACCTCCTCCCCCACTATGTGGTCATAGGCTATCAAGTCTCATCTTGGTAGCCTGCTTATTCTTTCTTTGTGTGCCATCAGGCCTCCCCACCAAGGGGGAGGTGGTCAAATATAAAGCACCAGAGTTCATAAGAAAATGACCTCAAATCCTTAGTAATAAAGATTATTTTTTCTTCTTAATACTCATCTGAACAATAAAAGTAAAGGACGTACATTGCCAGTATACACTTCTCAATCTTATTTTGACTATAGGTAAAGAATACCAGCTATGGCCAAGTTCTAAGTCCATAAATACAACAGCGCCAGTGTCAACAGCAGCTAAAACACTTATTTTCATAGAGATTAATAGTAGATAATTTCAGCTCATTGGATACATGGCAACTTATATACTTATATATTCTGTGTGCTTTTTTTTTTAACCATCTTACATTTCCTGTGACTGCCACAGTGTAAACCACCATCTGCAGCTGGAATGCTGCTTGCAGTAGGAAAGTAGTGGTTCATTCTCAGCTTGATGGAACAATGGTAAAATTAAAACACAAATGAAAAATCTGGCAGACAACAAGCAGTTAGCAACTCTATTGTCCAGCAACACACCCACAAAGAATGCAAAGAATGTAGAAGTCCATATTGAGGAGGAAAGAAAAATCAGATGTAATGCCCACAATATAAAACTGAAAATAGTCTAATCAATTATTCTAGAAGAGACAGAGAGCTATTTGAATATTGAAATATAATATGTGCTTACAATCTTTGTACCTGTTTGTATTTCTTTAATGTTTAGAGGATTGTCATTAAAACAGTTTTCAACCCTAATAGAAACAGTGTACAGGGTGACCAGACAGAGGAGAGAGAACTGGGCTGTGTCTTGCATGTCTTTCCGGACCTTTTTGGACCAGCACAAATAATCAGCTACTGGGTGTTCACTTTAAGAAGGACTGCACAGCTTACACAAGCAAAATAGCTCAGGCATATTTAGTTTCACTCCTGTCTGCTGTAAGAATGTGGTAATATTGGTTTCAGCATGAGCAAATCAAGTTTAATTCCTCCAAGCGCCTTTAATAACGCACCATGAAAGCAGAAGCACAGTTTCTGCATGTGATTTCATAATGCCGAAATTTTCCATCAGGTGCTGCCAGACAGTGTCTGCCTTTATGGATGATCACTGGCACTCTAGATCTATTCAAATTTATAACACAAATAATAAATTACTCCTGGATGTTTTCTAGCTGTTGTTTTTGGTTTCTCTCTCTCCCTCTCCCTCTCTTTCTCCCTCTCTCCCTTCTCTGTCTCTCTCTCTCTCTGTCTCTCTCTCTCTCTGTCTCTCTCTCTGTCTCTGTCTCTCTCTCTCTCTCTCTCTCTCTCTCTCTCTCTCACACACACACACACACACACACATACACACACTTTTATAATGCTAAAGAAAGTAAAATGCACAGTGAGAAAAAGAGATAAAGTTTACCAATCAATCTATCTATATCCAAGTTGAAAATATTTGTTATATATTCATTATCAGTTCCTGAAATGTTCTAATGACTTACAATTGATGTGAATCCCCTTTAAATGCTATTGGAAGCATCTAATTTTGATGTGACAACAAAAATTATACAGAAGAAACCCAAAGGATAAACTACCATACTCAAAGGATAAAAAATAGATTGCAGTTTCATGAATGCACGGAATAGACTGAAACACTGGTTCTCAACCTGAGGTTGTGACTTTAAAGTGTTGTCAGCCCTTTCACGGGGGTTTCCTAAGACTATCAGAAAAGATAAATATTTACATTATATAAGAGTAACAAAATTACAGTTATAAAGTAGCATCAAAAGTAATTGTATGGTTGGGGTCACCATAAGATGAAAAATTGCATTAAAGGGTCATGACGATAGGAAGGTTGAGAACTGTTGAGCTAAAAGGCTAGATGCATGAAGTCTACATGAAGGAGAGAAGAGGATCCTGTCTGTATTCAATATTCACCAGAGAATAAAACAAGTTTTATCTGGAAGAATACAGTATGCTTTTGCATCATTTTGAAGATCCCATCTACCTTCAAAAATAAATCAGAATTATCTAGGAAAATGGCATAAGCTAAATTATCATCTTATATAGTTCTTTTGCCAATTCATATCACCTAATGAATGTGTAACCAAGAATTATGTAATTTGGAGCCAGGCATGGTGGTGCACACCTTTAATCCCAGCACTTGGAAAGCAGACTCGAGTGGATGACTGTGATTCTGAGGCCAGCCTGGTCTACAAAGCAAGTCTAGGAAGAAAAGGCTACACAGAAAAACTGTCTTGAAAAAAACCAGAGAGAGAGAGAGAGAGAGAGAGAGAGAGAGAGAGAGAGAGAGAATTACATATTTTCATGGGAGGAAGAATGCTTTATAATATAAAGAAGGGAATTAGAGAATAGAGTTCTAATATTAAAAGGGCGTAAAAACCACAAGCAAAAATTACATACACACACACATACACACACACACATACATTTCAAGGAGGGATAGCAAGATGTCTCAGTGAATTAATGTGCTTGCCATCAAGCTTGATGACTTGAGTTCTATCAACTGAACTGTCACCAGAAGAGAGAAGCAAACCTGCAAGTAGTCTTCTGACATTCACTCACATGCTGTGACATTCATGCTTACACACACAAAAACAATAAATAAAAATAAATAAATGCAATTTGAAACATAATGAGCTGCAACACTAAATTCTATCAAAATAATGAGGTTTTGTGGCATCAAATTAGTATTTTATTATGGAAAGGTAGTTTAAATAAAAATGGAAAGATCAGGAGGATCCAAGATGGCGGCGCTGATCACACACCACTTCTGATCAGCAGGGCAACCAGGACTGCACAGTTATCTAACGACCAAACTGAGAGCTACAAAACACCAGTGCTGCTGGTTCCCAGGTGAGAGGAATCCACACTTTGTGTGATGCACAGATGGGTCCGACCCCTGGCCACCCATCTAATCCATAAAAAACGTCCTGGAGGACAGCCCACATTAGCCGCCATCTTGAGAAACACTGTGAAACACTCATGAAGCTTTGGGCTCTCTCTGCCCATCATCGGCTGCTTACCTGATCTGGAACACAGAGCGGACAGGCAGAGCTGAGTCCCAGTGCTGGGCACACTCCACTTTGGCTGCCATTTCTTGAGCAGCTTTAGGTTTGGATCTCTCTTCACCCACCATACTATCCTAGCACATTTGGGACACAGAGCAGAAAAGCAGAGCCCTGCCATTTCAAGAAGGCCTCTGGAGCACCTCAGTAGCTTTAGACTCAGATCCCCTTTAGCCCCCTAGCTGCCTACTAGCCTGTCCCATCTGGGACACAGAGAAGATAGGCAGAACTGAGTCTGGCTTGGTCCATAACTCACATCACTTCAGGCTGGGATCTCTCACAGCTCCCCAGCTGTTTACTGGATTAGCCCATCTGGAACACAGAGCAGATAGGCAGAGCCCTGCCATCTTGAAAAGGACTTTAGGGCACCAGAGAAGTTTTGGGTTTGGAATTCTTCCAGCCTACTCCTTTCCTGCCTGACCCATCTGGGATATAGACAGGGAACTATAGGCTCAATTTTCTTAACTAATATATTTTATTACAACTTATTAACCAGTGTTCATCACTTGTAACCCAACTAACCAAAACAATAGGAAAAGAGAATTAAAGAACACAATAACAAAACCGTAAGGATATCAGTTCCGAGGAACGATTCTCCTGGCATGAACAGCAAGATTTCTTCTGCTGGTACCTGGAGTAACCAGAACCCAGAACCTCAACAGGAGTCAGAACCCCGGAGCCTTCTCTTGAGCAGTTCTCTCTAGGAGCGTCTCGAAGTGAAGCAAAGAACAGCCAAAATCTACCCGAAGTCTTCAGTGGTTCCCTCCTCCAGTTCTGGCTCATTTATATATCTCCTCCCAGAGTCTGTTCACAGGATCTTTTCAGCTGGCAACAATCAAGCTCTCACATGAGGTGGTTGGTCTTCTAGTGGATTAACCTCACCTGTTCTCTCACAAGACTGTTCTGGTCCCACACTTGGGATCATAAAAAACAGGTTTATCTCTCCTTCAGAGAACTCAGCTGAGATGAGCTGGGTGCAGGCTCCAACGCCTGCTGTCCAACATCCTGAGGAGGCCTCTAGGGAGCCCTAGCAAACAGCCTTTGGCTTGGAACTCTTGTTTCTTGCTCCCAACCTGCCTAGCCCAAATGGGACACAGACAGCGACCCTATTGGAGCAACTTCTAGGCCAGATAACACCAGAGACAAACAGATGCCTAAAGGCTAGTGCAAGAAGACTAGCAACAAAACTCAGAGCCATGTAACACCACAGGAAACCAGTGTTCCTATCACAGCATGCATGATATGAACACTCACAAAGTGCAAGAAGAAGACTTTAAAACTGAGGTGATGAAAATGATAGAAGCCTTGAAAGAGGAAAATAAATCACTCAAAGAAATTCAGGAAAATACATGCAAACAGATGAAGGAATTGAATAAATCCTACAAAGAGTTACAGGAAAAGACATGCAAACAGATGAAGGAATTGAATAAATCCTATAACAAATTACAGGAAAATTCAATCAAACAGAAGAAAGAAATGAATAAAACCATTCAATTCCTAAAGAGGAAATTAGAAGTAACAAGGAAAACATAAGCTGAGGCAATCTTAGAGTTGGAAACCATGGGGAAGAGAACAGAAATCAGGGACACAAGCAACACCAACCGAATACAAGAGATGGAAGAGAGAATCTCAATTGTGGAAGATAAGATCGAAGTTATCAATACATCAATTAAAGAAAACATTAAAACTAAAAAGGTCCTGACACAAAAGACACAAGACATCTGGGATACTATAATAAGGCCAAATCTAAGAATAATAGAGATACAAGAAGGAGGAGACTCCAAGCTCTAAAACCCAGAAAACATTTTCAACAAGATCGTAGAAGAAAACTTCCCCAACCTAAAGAAAGAAATGCTCATAAACATATAAGAAGCCTACAGAACTCCAAATAGATTGGACCAGAAAATCCTCCTGCCACTTAATCAAAACATCATGTGATCAGGTTTATTCTTGGTAAAAAGCTTCCTGGAGTCAAACATATTTTATCTGCATTGTTCAAGAGACTACAAGTTTCTCAGGAAGAAAATTATGTGTGACAGCTGAAGAAATTCTACATAAAGTCAAAAACATGAGCAATACATAAAACCCAAAGTGAGCATCATGCATGCAATAGCCAAAATTCTTTCGATTCTTTCTTTTCTCAGTGCTCTGGGGGTCTCATCCCTAAATGCAGAGGTAGTGTCTACACCTCAGCGTCATAATAATTAAAAATGGTAATTAAATTTAATTAAATAATTAAATAAAATTAATTCAAAAGCAATGCCCATCATGTGACTGTTGGGATAATCTTTTTGTACACCATGGAACTGCTGTCTCTGTACCATTCAAAGGCTGACTTCTGTACCAGCAGAGAGCTAGGTATGGTCCAGAATTCAGTATTGTTATTCTTATTGCTCAGCAATTTCTGCATCGTGTTTTGTAAACACTCACTTCCTTCACCTTCTGATTGGTTTAATAAAGAGCTGATGGCCTATGGCAGGGCAGAAGAAGAAAGGCAGGACATCAGGCAGACATAGGAACTGTGAGGGAAAAAAAAAAAACAAGCATGGGAGATTTGCCAGCCAGCCTTAGAGGAAGTCTGGCTGGCATACCAGGACTGAGTTAGAGGTAATGGGCCACGTAGCAAACATGGAATAGAATAAATTGGTTACTCATATAATTAAGTTATATCAGCTAGTTTGGAAATAGAGCTATAATAAATGATAATAAGTTTCTGTGTCACTATTGGGAGCTAGGGGGCCGAGATAATAACAGGCAATCAGGGTAGTTAAAACCTGGAGTGTGCATGAGAAACAAATAATTCTGGCCATGGAAATGCCACCTCTGCAGCAACAGTCTGTGCTAGGCCAACGAGGTAAGACTGTATCCTGAGACAACAGGGCTGCTGAACAGGTGTGCCATTTCATTTTTAGAAACATGGTCTGGCCATGTCCCCTGGAGGGGGAGACCTGTTGACACTCAGAGGAACGATAGCAGGCTACCAAGAAGAGACTTGATACCCTATGAGCATATACAGGGGGAGGAAGTCCCCCTCAGTCACAGTCATAGGGGAGGGGAGTAAGGGGAAAATGGGAGGGAGGGAAGAGGTTACAAGGGATGGGATAACCATTGACATGTACAAGAATAAATTAATAATAAAAAAATTTTTTAAAAAGAAACATGGTCTGGGCAAGTCTAAAGGAAGAATTTGTTTACATCCAACACTCTCTCTGACCTCTGCTCTGTCACACTTTGCCTGTTATGCTATTTGGGAAAAAAAATTCAATCTTTAGATGATTTCTGCTCATATTATTTTTCTTCAGGTAAATTTTTATTTCTATTGGTGGATTGGTGCGATATCTTATTCAGTGCTTCCTCAAGTCTGTTGCTCTTATTTAGCAGACACCATCCTCTAAGATACACGTTTTCCCACTAGAGAGTAGTATCCTCTTTGTAACATCTGGCGTGATGCAATAGAATTTATTCTGAGTTGTTATGTAGTAGCTGCTAATGCTGTTCTGCCATTTTACCCAGGGCCCATGCTGTGTGGAAGAATTTCCACACAGTCTATAATTAGTATCCTAAGAAATAAAAGTCATGCAATAGCTCCACCCATCCCTCCAGTTGTAACTTGGAACCTTCTTGCCTTTTCCATCCTGGGTGGTAATGAGGATGTTAGTGTTCAATAAACGTCCCATAACAGATTCCATATGGTACCTACTGAGTTTCAAGGTGCATTTGCCAGGCTTTCCCCTCGCCAATTATATTTTTTCTGTCATCACTTGTATGTTTGTAGGTTTTCTCTTTAAATTCCATACAACTTTCTTCAGTTACAAAAGCCTTACAATAACTATGGCCTTTTCAAAGCTGTAATCCCTCTGCATTTGTGAACAATGCTCTATGAAGGCATCCAAATGTATCTTGAAAAGGGATTAAAGGACCTAGGGATGGGAAATGAGTGGCCAGGATAGTCACAGGAACAAATGTCTTCCATTCTCTGAATGCCAATGAGCTTTTCTTAAAGAAACAGGTAGGCATAGTCTGATATCAATGGCAAAATGTATGAAGAGAGTGGCCCTGCCTCTAGTGGATAATCATGTGACTTCCCAACATTCCTA
Organism: Acomys minous; assembly: GCF_964271855.1. Lineage (NCBI taxonomy): Eukaryota > Metazoa > Chordata > Mammalia > Rodentia > Muridae > Acomys > Acomys minous. The sequence continues at coordinate 108,677,923 of NC_140490.1, forward strand.
CTTATCCTGGGAAAGGGACAAACAGACATAAAAACAGCTAAATGGAAAGTTCTGTCTTCCCTTCAAAACACCTCGACATTCACATGACATATTTTGATAATAATAATAAACATTCAGGGGGCTCCCCATGGTTTTCTACCTCTTTTGACTATGAGGTCTGTCTTCATGTATCTGTATTAAGACAATGACATTATCAAGGATTTTATGGGTTCTTCAATATGAGATAAACTAGACTTAGACTAAACTAAAGGATTTGTAATTATAAGCAACATAGAATGAATCTGAGGGATGGTTGGTCTGTCACAAAAAAATAATGATAATGCTATACATACATGAAAAAAGTGAAACTCAAACATGAGTTCTTTCATAGCTTGCTCACCCTACCGTCCATTACTTCAGTGGAGACCACACAGACTCTGCAGTGTCCTTACTTCCCAGTTTGCATGGCCACAGCTGCTTCAAAATGTATCCAAGATAGATAAGTACAATATCATAGAGGAGAGAAGGGGGTTTTAAAATGTTTTTTGAATGACTACAAGGAAAATACTTAACTCCTTACCTTAGACCTATGCAGTTTGAGATAGATTAATATTTTTAGGACATCAAATAAAAGAAGTAAATGTGATTATAGAAAAAAAATCCAATGCTGAAAGTGATTATCAATCTTAGGAATAAAAGCAATACCCAATAACAGTGTGGGGCATATTGGAACTCCTAGAGGATATAGAGAAATAGAGATAGTTTCCCCAGAGGAACAACAGTGCAGGAAGCAAGGACACCTAGTGGATGTGTAACGTTTAACAGGCTGTTGGGTAAACAGGGGAGGAGGCTGGCTCTGCAGTGCTCCCTGAAAAAAGCTCAATCCGAAATCGATGTAAGTAAATCATGAAAGTCCCAGATACTCAAATACAACACTTGGAGCTGTGAATCAGATGAGAAAATTGACAAGGACTCTGTCCTAAATTAAAAAATTCTACTAGTAAAAATGCTATTAGAAATGTCACTATTAATACCAATAAGTAAGTATTAATCTATTCCAGGGGACATAGGTTAAAAATTATTTTCCTAGAAATTTGGCAAGATATTCACCTTTAAAGAAATGGCAAATTTTGTACATTTTAGATAAAGAGGGACTAAAACATATTACCAGGCATCCTCAAGTTAAAGAACTACGTGGCATTTTGTCAGGAACAGTATTTTAAAATAATGGCCTCAATGTCTTAAATGTTTTCAGAGAGAAGAAAGATGGATGGATTTTCCTTCTGTACTGTCATAATGTTGCTTGCTGCAATCTTTTGCCTGGATTTCTAAAATATCCTCCTTGACAGGTTTTCTGCTTACAGCCTTGCCCCTTTACAAATCATTTTTTATACATAACCAGAGAGGGGATATTTTGAAACACAGGTCAAATTATACAAGAACTTTGATGTTTTCCCTGTTTCTAAGAAAAATAAGCGCGTCATTGGCTGTTACAAAGATCTGACCTCTGGGAACCTCGGCACAATTTCCAGTCCCCCCCCCCCCCCATTTGTAGTTTGTTGTTTCTCTAGATCAGTCTGTGTGCTTGCGTTCATGCCTGAGACACCCTTCTATCTTGCCCCAGGCTGTTACCATTTTACCCTTTCAACTTCTATTCAAGTGTCTCTTCTTTCTTTTAGAGCCTATTGACTGTATGTCCCTCAGTATAGCCCCATCTTTCTTCACTTAGTCCCTATATATTGCTTTACTTCTTATCCCCTTCTTAAATTTACCACAATGTACAGAGAGTTCACAGAGCTTTCAGTGATTACATATTGAGTACATTAATCATAACTCAGAAACCATAGAACGATTTTGTTGTTCTCAAACATTGTATCTTATTAATGTACACATTGTTAATAATCTAATAAGATATGTGCTATTGTCTTCCTTACTCTGCAAATACAGAAACCAAGGCATAATCAGGTTGAATATATTGCTCCAAGTGACTCAAAGGATGGAACTGAGATTCAAACCCTGGCAGGGCATTTCTACTTTGAGGAATTATGGAACATTTTTAGGGAAAAATGCAAATTGCTCTAAGTTCCAAGATTGCTGTTAAGTAGGACACACCCAAAATGTACCTGAATATGTGTAACCTGGTCCTGTAGGCTATTATCAAGGAATATTTACATTACCTTTCACGTATAAATATCTCACAAGTGTAGAAAGCATTGGAGTCTCATCTAGGGTGCACTCAGCAGTTACCAGCCCACTCTGGCGCCATGAATACCTGTTTCCACTCCAACAGTCCATGTCACTCTACGGATGAGTTGTTCAATCTTAAATCTATTGATTTCTTTATGTAACGCTTATGATTCGACTTGAATCTCACACAGGTTTGATTTCAGTGTGGATCTCATGGGTTTCTTCGTTCTGGAAGTTTCCACTGAAGACTGAGGCTGTTTCTCCCACATCTCCAGGTTTAACACAGTCCTTTTGAGGCTGATTAATACCTTAGAGAAACAAAAAGAGGCACATGTTTCAGTTTGTTGCCATTTTTCATGCTGTTGAGCAAAAGTATTCCAATTCCATATGAATTAAAGTTTAAAGTAAACTTGACATATATATGCACATATATATGCACATATATATCTTGAAAAAGATCAAATTTAGAGAAAATATTTTATTATCTGGAATATTTATTAGCAAGACTAAATATATGTATCATGACTTCAAGAAAGCTGGACTATAAATCCTCAAGTCTTTGGCGTAGTCATCAGCCTTTTAAAGAGTGTCGTCAGAGTAATGCTCCCATTGTTGAAATGAATCACTCTCTCGTTAACTGTGTGGGTAGGCACTCCATATCCATCACTTGCATGTGTGCAAATGGCATCTATAAAAACACTTCTGTCTGTGACATTTATATTCTAATGTGTAGAAATAGACAATAAATAATGCATGAAATAAAAAACATACATTATATAGAACTATGTGCGTAAGTCCTTAAAATATAAAAATAAAAAAAGAAAATAGAAAGAAAACCAGAATGAATATCAAAAATATAGCAATCTGGGGGAATAAGCCATGTTGTTACATAGCGACTTTAGGGCAAGGGTCCATGAAAAAGAAATGGAACTTTTAGTAAAATGTTAAGGAGGTGAAGGAGTTAGCCACATGCATTTCTGGAAGAAGAACATTAGAGCTTAAATACATGTGCAGAGGCCTAAAGTTGAAGATTACCTTAATTCTCAACCTGTGGGTCACAACCCCTTTGGGAGGTCAAATGACTCTTTCACATGGGTCACATATCAGCTATCCTGCATATCAGATATTCATGTCATGACTCATCACAGTAACAAAATAACAGCTATGAAGTAGCAATGAAATAATTTTATGGTTGGAGGTCACCACAACATGAGGAACTGTATTAAAGGGTCACATCGCAGGAAGGTTGAGAAACACTGGGGTAGTTAGATGTCTTTAGCATTTCAGAACTCACATTCTTTACAAAGGAAAGCTCCAATTTTCTCTATATGGCCTCCCTGGTTTTCGAAGCTATTAAACATTTATAAACAGACAAGAAATTAGCAGGATATGTACCATTCCATAAGAATATCATTGGAGAACCTTCTTTGTATTTCACAATAAAAACTAAAAAGGGTATTTCAACATATTTCCTTATCCAGTTTTTTTTTTCTGAATAAGCCTTGTGCTTTATGTGACCACGCAATTCTCATAAAATTGTTAATATTGTATAATCCTCATTGTCTCACGCCATCTCTTTCTTGGCTTTCTCTCCTCAGACACAACAGTAAATCGCCAGTCCATGCTTATGGAGATGTTAAACCTGCAAATGTGGGAGAAACCGCCTCAGTCTTCAGTGGAAACTTCCAGAATGAAGAAACCCATGAGATCCACACTGAAATCAAACCTGTGTGAGATTCAAGTCATATCATAAAGCATTAAATACAGAAATCAGATAGATTCAAGATGGAACAACTCATCCGTAGAGTGACATGGACTGTTGGAGTAGTAACAGGTATTCATGGCGCCAGAGTGGGCTGGTAACTGCCGAGTGCACCCTAGATGAGACTCCAATGCTTTCTACACTTGTGAGATATTAATACGTGAAGGGTAATGTAAATATTCCTTGACAATAGCCTACAGGAGCAGGTTACACGTATTCAAGTACGTTTTGGGTGTGTCCTACCTAACAGCAATCTTGGAACTTAGAGCAATTTGCATTTTTCCCTAAAAATGTTCCATAATTCCTCAAAGTAGAAATGCCCTGCCAGGGTTTGAATCTCAGTCCCATCCTTTGAGTCACTTGGATCAATATATTCAACCTGATTATGCCTTGGTTTCTGTATTTGCAAAGTAAGGAAGACAATAGCACATATCTTATTAGATTATTAACAATGTGTACATTAACAAGATACAATGTTTGAGAACAACAAAATCGCTCAATGTTTCTGAGTTATGATTAATGTACTCAATAAGTAATCACAGAAAGCTCTGTGAACTCTCTGTACATTGTGGTAAATTTAAGAAGGGGATAAAAAGTAAAGCAATATATAGGGACTAAGTGAAGAAAGATGGGGCTATTCTGAGGGACGTACAGTCAATAGGGCAGTTATAGGATTTTAAAATTGTTTAACAATTTTCTTTAAATAACCTTCCTTTCTATCGCCACCTGTTGGCTCACTTCTTCTCTTTCTTTGTGACCTAGCCTGTCATTTATGAAGTCTCTGGTGATGGAGCTGACCCTTGGCCTTGGATTATTAGTTGTTTTTCTGTGATTCCAGAGAATCCAGAGCGAAGCCCACGTGACAGCAATTATAAAGCAGTGTTGGCACTAGGTGAGCTGGCTTTGTGTCATCGAAGACGCATATTTCTCATCTTCCTGTCTCTAGTTCCTGATGTTGTAAACAGCTTGCTGAGTGAAGGTTAAATGATAAAAGCTTATTTTCTCACCCTTAAGAGAGTAAAACAGTACTGGACTCCTAAATCTTGGACGCGTGTTAGTATATCAGATTACAGTCGCTGCACACAACAAAAGACCCAAAAATTAATCTTGCAGACCCACCTGGACCCTGTTCTTGTTCCACCATTAATCAATCCATTGCACATCAGGTTACAGTTCCTCCCAGGGCGCCTGCCAGTTGGAGGGAAAGCACCGCCCCAAAAGGTAAGGGTCCCAACCAAGCCTTTGGCAATTGAAGCGTGCTTTCTCAAAGACCAAGAAGATAAAACACATGCCTACTAACACCTAGTTAGGAAAATATTTTCTTTAGTATTTGGGATATGGAATGTGTGCTTTTGTTTTTGATAAATATTAAACTTTTCTGTTATTTTCATAGAACATCAAATATCCCCAGTATCTATAGGATGTGCATTATGGATGTGTAGAGACAGGGTTTTTATCAATCTCAGCTGGAGAATATGTGTGTATGTGTATACATATAGGTATATATATATATACATATATATATATATTTAGATGGTGAAAATCTATTATTAATGTAACTATTGAGAGCCTGTTCAATATGGACTACACTCAGAATATGTGCTTAATGTTTCTGTAAAATAGTGTTTCATATTATACAAATACAGTGTTATAGTAAGTGGTATAAATAAGATTAATTATACAGTAGATTAATAATTGTGATCTACACAAGGGCTCAAACATTTCCATGGGATAGATTGGCAGTGAATTTTTCAAAAATCCTGTGATGAGACTGACCCCTAGAGGTCAACTCACCACATTGTGTGAGAAATGAAATGAAACTGATTAAAATGTAGCTATCTACTCTTTAGATCGAATGTTACTATACTGAGTAATAGTCATATCATTTGGTTTTTCATGGAAATTTTGCGATTAATTTATTTTCTTGTAAAAGTTAATATAAATCAGATGACTATGGAATCTCTAGAAGGAAAAATTATAGATTAAAACCATGTAAAATAGCTCAATGGGTCTAAATAAATTAGGATTTAAAATCCACGCCTATAATTGTAATTAGACGATCAGATCCATACTCAATTGTAAGAATGTATACCACAAAAAATTAATGTAAGCTTCAAAAAAATAATATTTTAAATATGCTGTCAGCATTTTAAAAAGAAAATGGATACCCAGGCTCTCCCACCTGTGCTCATGTACCTCTGCTCACCTGTGACAACCGCAGCGTGTTTCCAGGAACAACTTAAAGTTCCTCTTTCTTTTACAGAGAGGTGCTCATCTGGAAAACAGAGTGCCAGGAAAGGTAGAAGCTTCATGAAGAGGAGAGACAACTGTCTTTGGGGATTGGGCTAGGGGTTGGGTGTTTCAGCCAATCGCTGACCAGAATGAAAGTTTGTGAGACATTCCACGTTTTTAGGAAAACTGAAGAAAAATGCCACACACAAGCCTCATTTCTTTGTCTTTTAGTATAACCAGCATCACAACCTTAGGTATATGGAGGGGAAAGAATAAAACAAACACACATATTAGGTCATTTTTTTTTTTTGTAGAAGAGGTGACAAATACAGAAAGTAGAACAGGCTTGAGGGGAGGGACATTACACATTCAGTTTGACAATGTTGAAATAGCTGTGGAAAAGACCAACCACTTATTAAGAAAACCATGCACATGTCTGAATCTCATTGGAAGACAGTAAGTCAGTAACAATTTCAGTTGGATGAGGTTGTAAGCTATGAAATGGATGAGACAGTGTCAACCATATGAATCTAGTCTGACCAAGGGAAGGCCACTGTGAGAACATAATTATCCCAAGAATCTGAGGCTGAAATCAAGGAGGCTGATGTAAATATTCTACAGAAATAGAAACTATGTCTAGCATATGAAATAATATGTAAACATTTGTTGAATAATGAAATCAGGACTAATGAATGAATAAATAAATGAATGAACATAGACAAAAGTTGCATTTATTACAATAGCTCATTGCTGACCTTCATATCATTAAGTCTACTCCATATTATTATGTGATTCTTTGACCTAAGATGTGCAGATACAAATTCTCTTTCCTCTTCATCTGCTTTCTTTCTTTCTTTCTTTCCTTCATGCCTACAAGGTGTGAAGAACTTGATGCTATTGTCTTTCATGACTTATTAACACAGCTATTTTTCCTTGTGAACATGAACCTACCAAAACATGTCACATTAAAGATCAGTTCAGCAAGATAACATCATACAACTACCCTTATTAACATATGTAGAGATTTAACAATGCAAACCTCCTAGCTTTCAGTGTGTTTTACTCATACATCTCCGAAACCAATAAAAATGTTAATGCTTTTATTAATCAAGTAGGAAAAGAATTGTCACCAATTAAAGAAGTTTTAAAGTAGCTGCTAGAATTACTTGTGCAGAATTTGTGTGCAATTATAAATCCATTAGAACAAAACACAGATGTTTTCCTTTCTTAAAGGAAATCCAACTTTAGATTTATTCTTCTTTCATTTTTAAATGTTTTCTTTTTCTTCTTTATTTCAGGGTAATAGACAACCTTGCAAAGAATTCTATTCTTGTTCTCCTGATTTCAAAAATCTTGGCCTTCTAGAAAAAGTTGGGATAATTGCTTGATTTTGTTTTTCATGATGTGCACTAAGAAAGACTGGAGACTGCAGCCAGTTTGGAGATGTGCCCATCAGTGATGCCTCAACCCTACATCTCAGGAGTTCTTGTATTGTTTATGGTCGATAGAAGGGTGTGGGGAGGAGATGTTTTACATTACTAATTGTAACTCATGAGCTACCATAAAAACATGTCAGCTAGCAATTCTTCACTTTTTTTAAGTAAAGTGGTATTACTGGGTAGTAATTATTTTCTTTGAACTTATTTTTGATGGATATACAAGGACATAAGAATTATACATAGGACACAAAAATTATACATGTCTATGAGGTATTCTATATACCATTACTTGTATACATTACATAATCATGTTGAACATGTCTGCCTCAAACATTTGTCACTTCTCTTAGGTGAAAACATTCAAAGTCCTGTGCTCTACCTTTTTGAGAATTCAGGGCATGACCATTGTCTGAGGACACATTCTTATAAGGCAGACACTCCTATTTAATTGCAACTTGGTACCCGTTGGTGAACTTTTCTCCATCTCATCCTCTTCCCTACTCTACTAACCACTACTCTACTTTCAATTCCTATGAGAGCAATAGTGTATATTCCATGGATGAGTCATGCAATGTGACATTTGAGTGCAGAATGGTTGACCTTGAGTCATTTTCTGTCTTTGGTTTATTTGTGCATAATGGAAATGTTCAATAAACTAGAGAATCAGACATGACTTACTTTCTTTAAATTACAAAATAAAAACTTTAAGTTTCAAAAGGTTGATTGTCAGTGAGCCTTTTGGACCTCTGGATTCCATATCTGTGGACCCAACAAACCTCAGATAAAAAATACTTGGGAATAGTTGCATTGTTCCTTAGGCAATGCAGCAAAACAATACTGTGTACCATATATTGTATTACATATTCTAAATAGTCTAGGCCTGATTTAAAATACAGAACAGTACACACACAGGTTATATGCAAAAACCATGTCATTTTATATAAGGAACTTGAGCATCAAACACTTGAGCAACCGCAGCATCTCTTCAGACAGATCTGTTTATCACAATCAAAAAGCCAACCTCAAAATGCTTCATCTGCCATCCCCTTTACCAAATTCTGATCTCTTCCTTGGTGACTAATAATCCCATATTTGTAAGGACTGCAAACAAGTGCTATTTACATATGCACATAGATGCAAGACCCAACAAAGGAAATTTTTCTTATGAATTGAACCTCATATAATTATTCCCTCTTAATATCTCCTTCATTTTCCAAAGTGACAGGCAATTATATCTTAGTTAATTATTGTCAAAAAGACACACTGAAAATGTAAATGGAGCAGTAGAAAAACGATTCTCCACCTGGAAAATAATGCATGTCCAGTTCAAGCAAACATGCATATATTTAGCTTCAAAATTAAAGTATTTGACATTCTCTAATGTGTGCGCGCTCGCATGCGCCCGCGTGTCTCTGTGTGTGTGTGTGTGTGTGTGTGTGTGTGTGTGTGTGTGTGTGTGACTTCAATATTCTGTCTTTTCAGTTTTAGATTGACTGCTCATCCAGGTGACTGTGAATGCTTTAATGAGTACATGATACATAATATTCCCTATCTAATAAAATTGAAAGCTTCAGTACTTTCCAACAAGTAGAAAAATAATTTGCTTCTGAAAATCGTTTTAATTAGATATGAAGAAAGTTGTAGAAATAAAATGAATTACCAAGCAATTACACAAAATTACATCTCATTGTGCAAACTACTTAACCTCAATAGATGAACAATTAAAACACCTACACACTGCTACTGCATTGCAAGTATTCCCTCACATTTTACAATGACACCATCATTATGAAAAATATTTCAAATATTGTTGATAAAATTGAAATTTATCATGCAAGCGCAGTTTTACTTTTTAAACACTTTTGCCTAAAAGCTTGTGTGAAATCTTCAGGAACCCAACTTTCGTGTTAGATTCTTTTTTTAAAAAATGCCCAGCTATAGAATAAGACCCTGTTTCAAAGTCTCAATAAGCAAAGAAAGGAAAAGGGAGGGGGGAGGGAGTAAACAAAATTTAAAATAGGAAAGAAAACAATACAGAGACAAACAGGTCCCCAGAATCAATTCAAATGGTCACCCTGAAGCAAGTTTCTTTCTGCAAATCCTCTTTTTTTACTATTAAGCAGGTGTTTGCCTTAGAGAAAACACACACCAGCTATAAAGACACAGTTAACCAGCAAACTCCCAGGCCCTGCCACAAAATGACAATGCTTTCATGCTGCTCATTTTACTGGTGATCTGATGTAAACATTCTGTACTCTGGTTGTCTATCCAACTCTACATGTAAATTAGGATGTTAAAGATTTGTGCTGTTGAAGATCGGAAAGTGCTTGCCCTCCCTTGTGGTGCAAACTCTGATTGACCATACGTCACAGTGTTTACCCCTTTGGTGAAGACAGACAGACCGGATGTTCTCAAATGCACTGTTTTCTAAATCGTTCAAGGTGGCCTTGGTGGCTGAGGTGGACAGGCACCCCTCAGGCAGGAAAAAAAAAACCGTACCCAGATCTAGCCAATGGACAGGACATTCTCCTCAGTTGAGTGGAGAGTGAGGACTAACTTTGACATGAACTCTGGTGCCCCATATTTGACCACGTCCCCTGGATGGGGAGACCTGGTGGCACTCAGAGGAAGGATAGCAGGCTACCAAGAAGAGACTTGATACCCTATGAGCATATACAGGGGGAGGAAGTCCCCCTCAGTCACAGTCATAAGGGAAGAGAGTAAGGGGAAAATGGGAGGGAGGAAGGGAGGAATAGGAGGATACAAGGGATGAGATAGCCATTGAGATGTAATATGAATAAATTAATAAAATATATTTTTAAAACGGCTGAAATGATGGATAAAGAGTTAGCTAGTCAAAGCACAGGGCTTGCACATTTGAGATGCCTTCTGGTGCCTCGAAGCCCCACAGTTTGCCCTGAGCTCTATCCTGTCGCAGGGAAGGTTCCAGGTCCCTACCACAAAGCACAGTCTAAGGCAGCCACCACCACCACCTGCCCCTCTATCTCCCTCCTGCGTGTCCCTTCCTCCAGCTCTCAGAGCTCTGGCTCTTCCCTGGCTGTTCTGTCACTTCTCTGCCCCCCACACCCCCACCCCCACCCACAACGCTGTCTCCTGGGGTTGGATTGAGTGAACGGTCTCCATGGAGATGCAAAACTGAAGAGGAGAGGAGTGGGAGGCTAGTCACCAGGCACCCTTGTTGAAAGCGCTCAGTACTTACAAGGGGAGGAAGCAGAGGCGATGAAGGACAAGCAAGTGAGAACATGTCATCTTATGAAAGCTAGAAAAGAAGAAAGAAGAAGGAGAAGGAGGAGAAGGAGAAGGAGAAGGAGAAGGAGAAGGAGAAGGAGAAGAAGAAGAAGAAGAAGAAGAAGAAGAAGAAGAAGAAGAAGAAGAAGAAGAAGAAGAAGAAGAAGAAGAGGATCACGTAGCTATAAACAGACTACCTTGGGGTTAAATTTATACAAGTGGCTTTGTAGGTCTAAATAAGGGCGCAGTGAGACCACCTAATTAGACCTCCCCATGGTGTTTTTTTTTTTAAGGTTTTATTTGGGAGAATTCAAAACTGCCATGGCTGGAGAGTCTTGGCAGTGGTAAGAGGTTACATTGTCACAGGAGGAAGGCGAGGAAGACAGTTGGCTGGAACAGCCTGGGAAGCAGTGTAGGCCTTTGCTCTGTTGCAAGTTTGTTTCCATTAACACAGGACTAGATAGATGCTCTTTGCAGGGGTAGCCCGCATAGGGCAGATAAGAAAGTACTGGCACTCAGAAACAGTCATAGGGGAGGGGAATAAGGGGAAAATGGGAGGGAGGGAAGAATGGGAGGATATAAGGGATGGGATAACCATTGAGATGTAACAAGAATAAATCAATAAAAAAATTTAAAAAAAAAAAGTACTGGCTTTTGCCGGCAAGCAGAAACCTATTTTACAAGGTTTCTTAGGAATGCCAAGTGACGTTTATCCCGTCAAAATCCAGCCTGAGCTGAGCCCTGTCATCTACAATATTGTCAGCAGCATTGCCATTTGGGGTTTGAGACCTAACATTATGGACCCACGCGTGCCCTCTCTCTGTCTCTGTCTCTGTCTCTGTCTCTGTCTCTGTCTCTCTGTCTCTGTCTCTCTGTCTCTGTGTCTCTGTGTCTCTGTCTCTCTCTGTCTCTGTCTCTCTCTCTGTCTCTCTCTCTCTCTCTCTCTCTCTCTCTCTCTCTCTCTCTCTCTCTCTCCCTCTCTCTCTCTCTCTCTTATTCTCTCTCGGTTTTTCGAGACAGGGTTTCTCTGTGTTAGCCTTAGCTGTCCTGGACTTGCATTGTAGACCAGGCTGGCCTCGAACTCACATCGATCCACCTGCCTCTGCCCCTCGCCCCACCCCCCACCCCCAAGGGCTGGCACATTCTCTTTTGAGCATGACTTTTTGCCCTACAGCGGTTGATGAGGTCTTATCATCACCATCTTCTGCAGTTACCTGCCTTGTTTTTGTTTATCTGGGGGATTTGCGCCTGTTCCATCTTTTTAGTCCACTTCACTGTAGCCTCTGACATTTCAGCTTTTCAAAACATACTTGATCCATAGTGACATCTGGGCTATTTCATTCATCTTCATGATTTCATCCACATCCAAGAGTCCCAAGCAAACTATTTAGGATTTCATTTCTCTCAAATGATTCAAAACTGTATTTATAGCTCGGTGGGGAGAGGTAATTTGTCCATCTGGATGACTCCCACAGAGAACCCAAAACCATCTTTAAAACAGCTAAATTTGTGATCTTTCCTCTTTGAGCTATCCTTGGCTCAGTGCAGTTACTTCAAAAAAAAAAAAAAAAAAACAGTGTCTGGATTTTGTCCCCTTTTGGATTCTGCAAGTTTCCCTTGGCTATCCAGAGTAACATTTGTGAAACCTGCATGTAGAGTGAGACGCCTGTGTGCCATTTACAATGCCCGCTCATCATGCTCATTATTAAACTGTCCTTTCTCTCTTTTATGGAGCCCTGACATATCACTCACTGAAAGTAACAGACCACCAACATCTGACCTTCTGTTTTCCAGGACGTAGGGGAATTTCAATTCTGCTCTGACTAGAGATCACATCCACATACCTTCTAGGTCTGAGTGATCCGGCTGGAATACAGGAGAGGAGTTTGAGCCAGAGCAGCTGAGCTGAACCAGCTAGCCAGAGCTCAGAAGGAACTAAAAAGGGTGATCTTTAAGTCAGCTTTAAGTCCCGGAGGCTGAAGACATTCTAGGCCTAGATTAGATTGTACGGAGGCTAGAAGCTTCCAGAACTAGGCCTAGGTTAGCAGACAGAGGCAGTGAGCCTCCCAGACAACAATTACATCAGGACATACTTTAATACTAGAACATTTTTCTGCTGTAGAATAAATATTTATTTTTATGTGTTTGTGTCTGTACCTAGATTAGAAGCCTAAGATGGCAAAAACAAACAAACAAAACACAAAACCTAACTGAAATCAGGCAGCTTTACAAATAAGCCATCCTCAGATTGCCTAACTCCCAGGTGGGCAAAGGGCTCTGTGTACCCTTTCAGTCTTCAAGAATGCCAACAATGGGAAGGTCCTACGCTATGAAAATACTTCGTTTGCTATTGAATCAGCATTTAAGTTTTGATGAAAATGAACAAATTTGGAAGCCATCATGAGAGCTGAGTAATGTTTTCTGTTTATACTTCAGAATTTCACATGTGTCTACGATGTATTTTGGTCACATCCACACCTCTGCGTTCTCTTCTTCTTCTTCTTCTTCTTCTTCTTCTTCTTCTTCTTCTTCTTCTTCTTCTTCTTTTCTTTTTTTATTTGTTCTGTTTGTTTGTTTGTTTGTTTGTTATCCATTTGCTCAGAAAACCATGATACTTTCAATAAGTGATCATGATAGTGCTTTGCTAATCAACAGGCAAAATTCTTCAGTACTGTCTTGCACCTTAGATAAGAAATAACAATCAAACATTCAAAATGCACAGCCATTGACGGTGACAGTGCCTTAGGATATGAAAATATGTGTGGATCTACTCCATTCATTGAGCTTTCTAGGCTAGACACTTAGCCAATATTTAGAGAGTTATTGAATCTGCATAACCACAAATCATTTTAAAATATTTTTGAAGATACCTAGGTTTCCAAACTTTAGTGTTGTTCTCTGTGTAATATGAACATTGATCTTAAAGTTTTGCATGATAATTAATTTTCTACAAAGACTCAAAAAAAAAAACCTTTTAACTCCTATTAAGGGCTTCTTTTCCCTTGCTAGGCATTAGAACCCCAAGATACCTAATCTGTCTTTTCTCCTTTTCAGAGCAAATGAACTGAATAAATCAGTAATTAATTTGAATTCATCTATTAATATAAACATGTATGCCAGACTATTTTAATTAAAAGGTAGCCTGAAAGATGGAGATGAGACAGGTAAATTGATGTTTGCAAAACTGTCTCTCTATAGGGTACTGTGAAATTACCATGTGGGAAAATAAATAAAGAAGAATAGACAAAAGAAAAACTACAGTGAATATATAACTAGGTTGAATTACCTCACAAACTCAGATCCCCTATGCCCTAGGAATGGATATCTTTTGTTTATTATTTGAATTAACTTATCTATTCCTGCCTAACTGGAACATATGATAATGATGAAAGATGAAGGAAACAAATTTGTTGAGTAAAGCTTTGATTTAGAAGTAGTCAATAGAAGGCAAACTTGGGGACATGTCTAAGAATTTCCATGTTGATGTCATTTGAGACTTTAATTCTATTTCACCCTTATGGAGTTTAATAGAAAAATATAGAAATATCTCACTCAAGACACTGGTTAAAATAGTATGATAATCATTTTAATAGAATGCTGTGGGTGTTTGAATGAGAAACACCATCCCCCCAGAGTTTCATGTATTTAAACAGTGGATCCCTCTTTGATGGGGCTTTGGGGAATGTTTAGGTGGTAGGATCTTGCTGAAAGAAATATGTCACTGCGGGCAGGTTTCATGGGTCTATAACATCACCCCACATCCAGTTTCTTTTCTTTCTGCTGTTTGTGTTTGAGGGTGTGATCTCTCTGGTTCCTGCTCCTGCATCCATCGCTGACACTTGCTGCCACGCCTCCCAACCATAATGGACTCTAACCCCACCAGAACCATAAACCAAAGTAAGCTCTTTCTCCTGTAAGTCGCTGTGGGCCATGGTATTTATTACAGCAACACGACAGCACCCAATACAAATACCATATGGCAAATACAGTCAGCTCTTGAAAGATACATATCATTGTCATTGCTGTTTGAGACAAGGTTCCCTTTGTAGCTCAATCTGGTCTAAAATTCACAATCCTTCTACCTCACACTCTCATGGATGAGCATGTCAGAAAATTTTAAACGTGTTATGTGTGTGTGTATGTGTGTGTGTGAGTGTGTGTATTGTGTGAGTGTATGTATGTATGTATGTGTATGTGTGTGGGTGGAGTTTGTGTATGTGTGTGTATGTGAGTGTGTATGTATGTGTGCATGCCAGTGTGTGTGTGTGTCTGTGTGTGTGTGTGTGTTGAGAATCACACTCTTGGCCCTTGTATACTAAACAAGCATCCTATCACTGAGATTTACCCATATACCGTGGTTTCTTAAGATTGGCTTCTCACTAGGTAGTTCAGGCTGACCTTGAACCTTTTATGTAACCTTGGCTGATTTTGAACTTGTGATCCTCCTGCCTGGGCTTTCCCAATGTGAAGCACCACAGACCCCAAAACAGAAATTCTAAGAATTTCAACATTATTTATTTTAAAGAAAACATTGTTCAAGATGAGAGAAGGCTGGGAGAAAAGAAAGCAAAAAAATAACCACAAAGACAGAAATGCATTATTTATAAGAACAGTTGACGAGAATTTGATTCCCATTCTTCTTCCCTAAATGGCACAGGAAACAGTTAAAATTCTTTTTTGATTTTTATGTGCTAAAATTATTTTATCTTATAATAGCCCCTTGCTAATCAGGAAATATATACAAATATATGTGCATACACTGAAGGAAAGACCCCGGAAGGAACTGTTTTGAGAGAAGTAAGGTAAGGCAGGTGAGCTATAAATCAAGCAGAAGCCATGACTAGATAGTGAAACACACCCACCAGAAAACAGTCATAACTCAAAAGCCAAATGAAGCCTCACATCTGGAAGAAGCAACTTTGTCTGCTGGCTCTTCGCTTGTCACTCACAGCTCAGAGTTCATCTTCCAGGAAGTGAATTCCTGATCTTTGTCAGAGTCCTTTACCTAGTGCTCTGGGCCACTCATGGGCTGTAATTCTATGGAGGTCCACAAAGAAGAGAACCCAGAGCTGCTGGAAGGAGGAAAGGAGTCCATCTTCTTGAAAACAAAAAAACAAACAAACAAGTAAATAAATAGAGTGGTACTTCAAAAAAGTGAAAATTCAAAGCCTGGGCCTGGGTACATTATGCCCACACTCATATTCTGTGAGGTTCCTGACCAGGTTTCTTATTAGCTGGGTAGGAAAACAAGCATCAAGGTCCAAAGTGCTGAGTGCTGTCACATGTAGAAGGATGAGCAGCCCATTGGTCCAGTGAGTGGCTTGAGCACATTGGGAATTCACTACCCGTCAATCACTTTTCTGGCATTTCAACATGGCACTTCCAATAAATAATATTAATAACAATAATAATAATAACAATGATGAAGAGGAGGAGGAGGAGGAGGAGGAGGAGGAGAAGAAGAAGAAGAAGAAGAAGAGAGTTCTGCTTCTGTAAATTGGTTTCCCCATTAGCACTTAACAGATAACTTCCATCCCTTGCATTCCCTGGACTGTTACGACCTCTCCGTTACTATACCAAGGTTTAATTTAGCCTCACACATTCTTTCTCAGCCTCCTTCTTTAGCTGTTTTTATAAGGTATATAAGTGGCAGAGCCTTTCTACTTAATTTTGGGTCCTGTTTTCCTTTCTCAATAGTGCTGCCTTTACCAGCATTCATCCCATACTTTTATACAGATTCTTCGCTAACACCTCCAAACAGGAGTCTCTCTTCTTGTCACTAAACCAATGGAAATGAGCATATACTAATAATTTCACTCAGTTGTTTCATAGACCAGACAGCAGGATAGAAACTAAATTCTAAGTCTTTCCTTTACAGACACAGCAAATTCCCATCATCTATCCACCTATTTAATCATCCACTGAAGAGAGATTCTCACACCTTGATTTGCACCACTACAATTACCATGTCCTTTAGACTTTACCTCCAAAACACATCTTATAAAATACAACATTCTCCATGTACCTCCTACCATTTTCCACCTAATCTAAAGTAGTTGTATTTCATCAATGCCTACTTATTTGGCCTCCCAGCTCATTTAATCAGCCACATCTTGTACTATAAAAATCATCAAAATTCCTAAAAGGGACATTCATGTGGATTAGATTCCCAGATGTCCTTATTTCTCACCACAGGTCTTTTGGTCATTTTATTCATTATTATAAAAACTTTTTTATTTATTATAATTTATTCACATCACATCCCAATTGTTATCCCCTCATTTTTATCTTTGTATTCCCACCCACCCTACCTCTTCTGCCCTTCAAAACATTTCCTCACCTGATTCCTGATTCAGCCTCAGGTCTCAACCTATCACCCATCTTTTAGACATGACCCTTTACTTTCCACCCAATCCAAGTTAGATTTTGCTTCGCTTTTACCATTACACTTTCTCTCTTCCCATTATAGCACATGTCAGAAAAGATTTTTTTTATCATAGAAAATTAAATAAACTAGGCAAAAGAGACCAGTACCAAACACTGCCACTCATCTGTAGACACAAGCGCTTTGATCTCATGGAAGGAGAGGAGAAAACAGTGATACTAGAAGCCGGGAAAGACAGGCAGGAAAGGTGGTGGAGAGACTAGATAACAACCACCCAAATCCAGCCAAAAGGACAGAGTACCCTGGTACTCTACAGCATAGCAAATTAACAATGCGTTACAATAGCTGATAACATATTTCAAAGTAATTAGTCTAGTCCAAAGGGTCACAACAGAAAGAAATGACAAGTGTTTGAGAAGGTAAAATCACCTTGATTTTATCGTTACACTACTTTAGACATGTACCAAATAATCATACTATATTCCACAAATATGTAAGGATATTTTGGTAAAAATTAGAAAACGAAATATAAAGACTACCTTCAGCCGACGAAGTCGTTCTGTGATTAAAGTGCTTTCCACACAAAAATGAGGTACTGGGTTTAAATTCTTATAACCCAGCTGTGGAAGATGAATAGGTATGGACCCCCATAGACTCAAATGTTCCAATGTTTAGCCCAGAGAGAGTGGCACTATTAGGAGGTGTGGCCTTGTTGGAGGAAGTGTGTCACTGTGGGGGCGGGTCTCCTATGCTCAAGCTACACCTAGTGTGACACACAGTCTGCTGCTGACTGTGGATCAAGATGTAGACTCTCAGCTCCTCAAGCACCATGTCTGCCTGCAAGCTTCTCACCATGATGACAGTGGACCAAACTTCTGAAACTGTAAACCAGCCCCAATTAAGTGTTTTCCTTTATGAGAGTTGCCTTGCTTACAGTGACTCTTCACAGCAATGAAACCTAGAGACCAGTATATATGAATATATAGACTTCTGTTTCATCCAGTCATAATATTACGTCATGTAGATTTAAATAATTTATTCATTTCTTATAGGGGTGACTACAAAGTTTTACAATTAAAATTGCTAGCCTTGGGTGCCTTCACATGCATTTGTTTTCTAGGATCCTATGTAGGATCCTATGTAGGATGGTCAAACCAAAAACCTCTCCAAATATTAATATATATTGCTAAATCTTCCTTAAGATTTTTACCCTTTTTTAGTCCTCATTAATAATATGAGAGATATTTATTCTTCTCGGGCTTTTTAAAAACAAAGTATAAATTAATCATAATGTTTACTAGCCTGGTAGGAAAATGATTGTATTTCATCATTCACCAGTACAATTTATTTCTCCCTAACAATCTGCATACAGCCTTCTTTTTTTTCACTCATCTTCTACATAGGTTTTCAGGTGCTCTTTGCATGCAGGAATGTCAGCCTTGTCCATAAAACATCATCACCCCAGTTTCATGCTCTTTCTTCAGCATTTCTTATTTTTATGCAGAACTTTCTTGTGCCATTTTCTTACTAAATTTATTAATCTTCACATGGAGGATGCTATGTACTGAGTCAAACTTAGAATGATTTCCCCCAGTACAAGATGGCAGCTAATTTCATCACTGCATTTCTGTTAGAACTTCTATTGGTTCATTTCACATAGAGATTATGGATTCTTTTTCAGTTTCTCTGATGTCAGTGGATATATAAACCCAAATTATTTTTGTTCAAGTAACTATTCAACCGTTCCAATAGATGTCATTGGAAGTCTGTCTTTGCCTTTCTGCTGACTTGAGAGATATCTTACACTATATTCGTGTACATTTTCATGTCTTCATGTATATATATATATACATATATATATGTATATGTATGTATATAGCATCAAACACATCATAGACCTTCAACATGTATTTACTTTATTTGTTGTTTATAAAGTACAAGAAGAATATTTCTCTTCTCTCCACAAATAGGTTTGAAGATCAGTTGATATTTAATAATCGATATTCAACAGAGAGTGAAACTAAAAAGAAAGTGATAGGTAACATATTACATACTTCTATTTGAGGTCCATGGCAATTTTATGTAAAGTTTTAATATATTTAAACAAAAGCACTTCATTCATTCTATATGCTAATAACACAGATAACAGAAATGATTATATCTAAGGAAAATACTGATATTAAAACAAACAAGGTAAGTCATTTTTCATGTACAGTAGACAGTGGGACTTCCCATATAATATTATTCATCCATTGCTATGCAACCCTGGAGATCCAAGTGCTTCATGGTTACAGTATTTCTTCTAAGTATGGTTTTTAAATGTTTGAAAACAAGGAACTTAGCTCAAGCTGGCCCTAGCCTATTAACCCCCAAGCATTGGCTTTTCAATGAAATTTTAATGTCCTTTTATTGACATTGAACTTCATTGGTATTCACAGGGACACTAAGGCATTCTATCTATCTATCTATCTATCTATCTATCTATCTATCTATCTCTTTTACTACAGAAAAAACTTGAATTATTATATACTCCCTGGTAGAAAGAATTTGGAAATTTGCAAAGATCTCACAGCAAATTATTTGCAAATGTCAGTGATTCGCTGCAGTTTCAAAGGCCAGCCTCCTGTTCTAACATGATGAATATATTCAGATAATTTTCTCTGAATCACCTCACTGGCAAACCAGTGGCTTTAATGGTAAAATAGCTCTCAGGGCTCCTGGTGTACATGTATATTTAGAAACAGTCCCCAGTGATAAATAAAGGAACTAAATGTTAAATAGTAGCAATATAATTAATAATTTTCATGGTATAAAAATATAGCTCTAAGTCTTCCTCTATATAATGAATGACACTGTTTTTCTCCTCCTTATTATTGAAAGAATTATTAATACATGTGTAGCATTCCAAAAGGATACTGGGCTTAAACTTTTTAATTCTATCCAGCACTTCTTAATAGGGAAGATTCTGTGGCTTATTTTTATCACCTTGCTGTATCATTTACAATAAAATAACATGAAATCATTTACAAAGAAAAAAAGACCTAGAAATGACTATAGTTCTTAACATAAACTCACCACACTGTTGCCACATATATTTGTAGAAGTCACAGAAATGTTATAGAAATGACACATCTGAAAAGGAGAGGAATCTGCAAAAACATTCCTAGCATTTGTTGAGGTGTTAACTATGCTACCATCCTGTGATTCTACATTCTATTTCTAAGAAACACAGCTGACAATGGCTATCTGTCAGCCAAGTATAACTAATCACCTCAATGAGACTACACAGCAGAAATTAAAGTCTACTTTGGGTTAAGCTATGGAAGATTTTGAAAAAGAAAACAGGAAAGCGGACTGAAATGAAAGGCATTCTGCCGTGCAGTCTTGTATGTTATAGGAATATTTAAATTTGTTCCACTTTGCAATAATAAATGTGACAGCATTTCAGCTAAACGATTTGGAATAATTTTGTTCACTAAAATAAAACAACAAATGTAATTTTTCCATTAAAACTGTACACACCTTGTACTCACTTTTATGTTGTCAAAACCCAATAGTTTTAAGAATACATTATTGCTATACAGTGTAAGTCTGCCATATGCCTTAATATTCATGATAAAAGGTAATGTTGCCTAACATGACACTGTTGTGTAGCGTTCTTTGAATGCAAGAGCTTAATTCCACTGGCATGTG
This sequence comes from Acomys minous, assembly GCF_964271855.1. Classification (NCBI taxonomy): domain Eukaryota; kingdom Metazoa; phylum Chordata; class Mammalia; order Rodentia; family Muridae; genus Acomys; species Acomys minous. Next base: position 108,698,849 of record NC_140490.1, read on the forward strand.
CAGTCTATTGGTTCCTGGAGGGTGTACATAACTTCAGTGCCATTTCCTGAACAGTACAGAGGCACTGTCAGGTTTCGCACTCCATTCTCACGACAGCACTTGCAGAACCTCAGGTGACTCTCAACATTGATGTTATATATTGTAGCTGATGGGCACTTTCCATCACATGATGCAACACTGATCTGCAAGCACAATTAATGAAGAAAGAAATCTGAACATTCGGCCAACACTGATTATTCGATTCCTCCAGGCAGTCGGTAAGACCTTTGCTTTTTTTTTTTCCTCCTTTATTAATTTATTCTTGTTACATCTCAATGGTTATCCCATCCCTTGTATCCTCCCATTCTTCCCTCCCTCCCAATTTCCCCTTATTCCCCTCCCCTATGACTGTTCCTGAGGGGGATTACCTCCCCCTCTATATGATCATAGGGTATATATCGTCTCATTCTCCAATCTTCTGTATACTTAAAAGATTGTGGAAATAGTACAAGATGATTTGTACATACACCAAAAGGTTGTGACATGGTCATATTGAATACAGCAATGCTTACATAATTCAAAGAATGACTTGTCGAAGCATGACTGAATAAATGGAATAATAACTTAGTCCTAGCCCAATAGTCCTATTGTCACTGATGTCGTGCTTTGTTGCACATTCAGCATAGAATTAAGTAGGCCATACTAAAAGGAGTAAAGTAATAACTTGAACTACATTCCCTGATTAAAAGTAGGAAATATATGTAAATTGTACTTCTATCTCTCTAGATTTCTATTATCCTTTAGAACTACTGGTTATTTATGCTAAGAACAATTTATAATTCTTCAGACACAAAATATTTTAATATTAAAGTATAGGGACACTCTCAAAGTCAAATGCTTTATGTCACCATCATCTTGTCTAGTTTGCCAGTGTCCCTTGTCAGTGATACAGATTTCCAGAAACACACACTCTTTATGTAACCAGTGTTGTTTTCCACTTACAGAGCTCTGGCTTACACAGTCCTGTTTCTTTATGATGGATTTAATGATCAGTTTCTGGCATATTCTTTCTTCTCGTTTGCCTTAAAAGGAAAAGAAAAGAAAAGAAAATGTATGTGTTCATCAAAAATCTCATGTAAGGGGTGGAGAGATGGTTAAGTGGTTGAGAGCCCTTGCTGCTATTCCAGATACATTGAGCTCCCAGCATCCCTGTCAGATGGTTCACAGCCCTCTGTAACCCCAGTTGCAGGAAATTTGACACATCTGGCCCCTCTATGCCCCACACTCACATGGACACACTAACACATAGACACACATACCTAAGCATGACTAAAATAATAATAAATTAGTATTAAAATTCCATGTATGATACTTCATTCATTTAAAACATGAATATAATTAGATTGAGAAATTGATGTAGTTATTTAAAACATATAGTCAGTATCATATTTTTTCAAACTCTAATCTTAGCTGCTGTATGCACAATATCTATTTTCTCCTTCCATATAACTTGTATCTTCTAAAGTAATAATTTTTTTCATTTTTACCTGTTATCCTAACATAATAATTATTACCATTAGTCAAAAATGTAATGCATGTTGAATAATGAATTTTTAGATTTAACTGTTATTATGTGTAAATATGTAATATATAAAAATGATTCATATACAAAAAGTTTTAAATAAAACTGTCAAAGGAATAAGAAATAAGAATATATAAAGGTAAACCTCTTTATATTTTACAGCTAATTTTAATTCCAGTGTTCCTGATATGGTAATAAATACACACTAGTTCATATGTGACTCACAGAATACTGAATGAAACAATGCTTATTTTCTTTTTTTTCTCCTTTATTAATTTATTCTTGTTACATCTCAAGGGCTATCCTCAGATCTAGCCAATGGACAGAACACTCTCCACAGTAGAGTGGAGAGTGGGATATTATTTTCTCACATACTCTGGTGCCTCACCTTTGACCATGTCCCCTGGAGGGGGAGACCTGGTGGCACTCAGAGGAAGGACAGCAGGTTACCAAGAAGAGACTTGATACCCTATGAACAATGCTTATTTTCAATTAACAGAAAAAATGTATTGGTTGTTTCATCAGATTCTAGTAACTAAAATGTATGTTACTCTATTCCCAAGGCCCAATTAGTATAATTCTTGTCAGTTGAATTGAGTCCCCTCAAATCTTCCTATGTTCAATGGAGTTATAGAATGTGATTTTTATTTGGCCACCGGTCTTTATATAAAGAGACAGTCAGATGAGAATGAGATAGGCATGTAGGTTATAACATAACATGACTGACGCTAAAATAAGGGAGGGGGAAAGTTAAAGAAACACAAATGCAACACACACACACACACACACACACACACACACACACACACACACGGAGAGAGAGGTGGAGAGAAACGTGATACAATCATGAAGACAGTCATCTGTAAGTCAAGGAACTCTTTAGAAAGCAGCTTGTCAACATCTAAGTTTGGGAACTCCAGATCTATGAAACAATACATTTCTGATATTTAAGCCACCTGCTTTGTTAGATTTTGTGTTATAGAAAGAAAGTAACACACTGAAGTTGTAAAATACTGAACTTTTTGGAGGGGAGGGGGCACAGGGCTTATATATGACTTAACTTTGGGCTCATATACAGTGGAACTAAATTTTAGCCCATCATCACCAATCACAAGAAATATGACCTGGACATTTTGCTTAAGCTCTTTGAGCTGAAAATAATTCCAGAATTTATTGAAGTGGATTTTTGTGCAAAATGAATAATCTATCTTTATACATGCACAGGATTTAGTCCTTCGGGATGCTCAGAAATCATATTTTAGAAACGCTTCAGCTTATATCTAACAATTCATCCCTCTAAGATGGCATTATTAACCCAAATTATCCTATAATCTTTTCCAAAGCATCTCTACATAAATTTTAAATTGCTGCCTGTGTAATTTCTCTTAAAGCTCCTACTTTTGTATTCATATAAGGTCATATTTAAAAAGTAAAAATTGTGTGTTGCATAAATAGCTCTCTATTTCAATTTTTGATCTAGTTCAATTCAAAGTTGCCACAAGATAAACTTGTAATTAAAACAAACATGAGATACATTACATGTACTTAACTAATTACTGTGAACATTTCTAAATATAGGATTTAAATGTAATTCACTATCAGCATTTCTCAGAAGTACAGACTCAGAGATTTGTCCAAATTGTCTGATGGCACCATACACACCCGAATGTCCAGATCACCATCTCAATGCCGTTGTTATCATAATCTACTTAAGTTTGTGTAGCTGAGCATATTCCAAGCAAATAGCGACTGTGAAATTCAAACCAATTCAAGCCTCTATCCTAGGCTACAGGCTGGAGAGGAGTTAAAATGTTAAGATGGTTGTCTGCTCTTCTAAAGGACTTTGGGTTTGATTCCCAGCGCCCAGATGATGGCACCCAACCTTCTGTAACTCCTGTTCCAGGGGATCTGATACCTTCTTCTTGCCTCTGCAGTGACTGTATGCAAATGATGCACAGACATCATGCAGGTAAAACAGCTGTACACATAAAAGTATCTTGATTTTGAAGAAAATCATAGGCTATGAATTTTACAAAGTGTCGCAGTAAAGAAATTTATCTTTAAAAAAAAAAGTGTTTGTGTGTCATGGAGGGCCCAAGCTAGGATCCTTGAATCCTACTCAGAAAGGGAACTAGACTAGACATTGAAGTGGATAGAGAGAGAACAGGATGGGGGAAGTATGGGGAAGGAAAACAGGGTGGGATCAGATGTGAGGAGAACAGGGGTCTAGGTGAGAGGGCGGAGAGAAAGGAGAGAACATGAGGGAACAAGCATCTCTGGGACAAGCTGAAGACCAACACAGGGTAGGCTCCTGGGAGGACATGCAGGTGACTCTAGCTGAGAACCCTAGCCCTGGGGGAAATGGAGACTGAAGTCCTAGCCAGGCAGGACTTCCAGTGGAGGAAAGGGGACACCATCCCACCCACAAAACCTTCCGCCCTAAATTTACCTGCCTACAAGATATGCAAGGATAAAGATGGACCAGAGATTGAGAGAAGGACCAGCCCATGACTGGCCCAACCTGATACCCACGCCATGGGAGAGAGCCAACCCCTGACACTATTAATGATGCTCTGCTATGCTTGCAGACTAGCACTTAGCATAACTGTCCTCTGAGCAGCTTCACCCAGCAGCAGGATAAAAAAAGATGCTGAGACCAATAGCTAAACATTAGACAGAGCTCAGGAAATCTGGAAAACTACGAGGAAGGATAGAAGGACCCAGCGCGGACAAGAATTCCACAAAAGGCCCAAAAGAGACAAATAACCTAGGCCCGTGGGGGCTTACAGAGACTGAACCACAAACCAAATAGCATGCATGGACTGGACCTAGGCCCCCGACATGTGTGTAACTGATGGGCAGCTTAGTCTTCATGTGGAGTGAGGCTGTCTCTGATGCGGACTCTGTTGCCTGCTTTTGGATCATTTGTGTCTAGTTGGGCTGCCTTGTCTGGCCTCAGTGAGCGAGGATGCACTTAGTCCTGATGCCACTTGATGTGCTGGGGTGGGTTGGTGGTGGGGCCGCCCCTTTTCTGAGGAGAAGGGAAACGGGAAAGGGGAAAGAGAGAAGAAGGTGGGAGCATGGAACTGGGAGGAGAAGAGGGAGGAGGCTGAATCCGGATGTAAAGTGAATACATGAATGAATGAATGAATGAATGAATGAATGAATGAATGTAATAGTAAAAGCGTTTATGTACATCGCATAAGACAAAGGTTGGGTTACAGGACTATCAACCGCACATCACAGAAGCATTTAAATGACAGACTTTACAATGTACATCTTAGGAACAGACTGCTATGAGAACACAACAACAGTCTGAGCCACAGAAACTAATCTATCGCTGCGTGGACTATGTCCTCACTTACAGATCTTGCAGCAGCCTTCATTATAAAGCTTTACAATCCCTTCGTTCTAGGAAAAGAAGAATGCAAAGGTTAAGAGATGCAGTGTTTATCAGTCTTCTCTTAACTTGGAACTGAAAGCCAACTTCCACAATATTTTATCAGCGACACAAAGCCTTTATAGAAAAATAATTAGAAGTTACTGATTCCTAATAAGAATTTTTAAGGAACACAATATTTTGTTAAACACTGCATTGTCTCTACCTTAATACAAAAAGGCACAAAAGTACTTAAGGAATGCTTTCACAATGCTATGTTTTAACACAATAAAATAATAAAAGCTATTCCAACTATCCTTCATTAATTTTCAACTCCAAAAATAATATAAACTATACTAATTAGTTGAATTAAATTTCTAAATATAGCAAATGTTAAGAAGGCACATTGTGTCTTTAATAAATATTTTATTTTTCAAACAAACCTCATTTTCCAGAACTTAAATATAACTTTAATACATGTGATAGCTTGCTAACCATCACAATTAAAGGTTTTAACTACAAAGAAAAAAATCAGTGATGCTGTGCTATTTCTCTATACAACTGAATAAATTCCATTAATCATTAATGACTAACTGTCAAAATAACTAACACTAGAAATAGTTTGTTTTAAAATAAAATTCATAACACTTAAAAAAATCTCTCCCAATAGATTTTTCTCTGAGAAAATAGAGAGTAAAATGGAGCAAGACTATAGAATCTTAAAAATAAAAACAAAAAACAAAAAACATCAAGTTCTCCAGTGGCCTGAATCAGAGAAGCAGGGTAAATGTTACTAGATCCAGATGCATTAATGACATGATAAAGCTATATGTTTGTCTAAGAAAAGAAAGAAGGCAAAACTCAATTAAGTAGCACATATATCTATAATAATAGGAAGCCTGAGTTTGCTGATCAAAGGCTTCTTCAATTATCCTTGAATATACACATGAAAACCTAGAGGCAAAAAAAGTATCCATTCTAAGAGAGTCAAATTTGAACTCAAAATAGCAAATTAAAGAAATATAACAGATTTTATCTATGCAAAGAAAGAAACCACCCACCATAGTAAATAAGCCACAGTGTCTGTAGGACCTTGGAAAACATACTAATGTGTAATTCCTAAATTACAGTTAATGAGGGATTTCTTTACATATAACAAAATACAAACCAGTTTGCATTCAGTCTCATTAAAAGGAGGGCAAACCATGCTGTAGTTTAGAATCATTGCTTCCTCATCAGTCTTAACACATTCGTACGTGGTGCAGTTATAGTGCCAGGTGCTCCCCTCCTATGAATAAAAAAGAGTTATTGCTATGCATGCTAAGATCTGTAACATTTCTTAGAACCCTTCATTAATTAAAGCTTTATTTAATCAAATTCAATACAAGATAGAGAGCTTATTGGAACATTAACATTTCGTCTGAAAATGTCCCAGTTGTATCTTGAAATTATACCACACACACACACACACACACACACACACACACACACACACACACACTACATGCTTGTATGTGTTTGGTTTCATAATGAAACTGAAAAGTTGCATAATAATGTTTGCAGGGTTTTTGGATATAATAGAAAAGTACAGCCAAACTCTTTCTTGAAGATTCCTTGTAGACCAGTAAAAATTTAGATAAACCTAATCACTTTGCCCTAGGTCAGTGTTCTCAACATGTGGATCATGACCTATTTAAGGTTGCATATCACATATTTACATTTTGATTGATAACAGTAGCAAAACTACAGTTATGAAGTAGCAAAGAAATAATTTTATGGTTGTGGGGGTGACCACAACATGAGAAACTGTATTAAAGGGTTTCAGCATTAGGAAGGGTGCGAATCACTGCTCTAGGTCCAATCTTGGTTTATGAATAGCTTCAGATCATTTAAGAACCACAATCAAAAATAATCTGTAAATTCAGAGGTTAAAAACCATACTACTCAGCCAGATGTGGTGGTGCACACCTTTAATCCCAGTACTTCAGAGACAGAGGCAAGGAGATCTCTGTGAGTTCAAGGGCAGTCTTGTCTACAAAGAAAATTCCAGGACAGCCAAGGCTGTTACACAGAGAAGCCCTTTCTCAAAAACGAATAATGATGATGATGATGATGATGATGATAAATATTTTAGAAAATAGTGATATTTAATAGATCAAAAATTAAAAATCAATGGCTTCATAAAAATACTAAGTTTACTATCCTCAGTAGTCATTAGATACCAGCTTTTCCTGGAAATCGTATCTGGAAAAATGTTAAAGTCTATGTTAAAATTACCTTAGGAATCAGTTTTAAACAAATTATTTTACAAAAAAAAATACCAAAAAGATTAAAATAGAGCAAAATATATTAATGTGTGACGAAAGGTACACTGTGTACAGGTGTGCAATGTATGCAGATGACATTTTTAATACAATTCAAGAGAATCATCTTAAGAAAGTGCCATAGCACCAGCCAAGGACAATACGTGCAGTAAACTTCAAACCCCTACCCAGATCTAGCCAATGGACAGGACGTTCTCCACAGTTGAGTGGAGAGTGGGATCTGACTTTCACATGAACTCTGGTGCCTCATATTTGACCACATCCCCTGGATGAGGAGACCTGGTGGCACTCAGAGGAAGGATAGTAGGCTACCAAGAAGAGACTTGATACCCTATGAGCATATACAGGGGGAGGAAGTCCCCCTCAGGAACAGTCATAGGGGAGGGGAGTAAGGGGAAAATGGGAGGGAGGGAGGAATGAGAGGATACAAGGAATGGGATAACCATTGAGATGTAATATGAATAAATTAATAAAATGTATTTTTAAAATATTTTAAAAAAAGAAAGTGCCATTAGAAGTGTTACTCTTCATAGAACATATTCAGGAAATAAGAATACATACCTCATATACAACTGATGTCCCATTTTCCATATGAAACTTGCATGATATATTTTTACAGGTTCCACAGCAATCATAATCACTGGGAGATGGAATGTATGTCTGATGCTGCATATAATGAGCAGACATAGTATTAGCCATACATCAATACAAGCATTTTAATGAGTTAGTTCTGAAGGTGCTTCCAAATAGAACTCTCTCTCTCTCTCTCTCTCTCTCTCTCTCTCTCTCTCTCTCTCTCTCTCTCTCTCTCTCTCTCTCTCAACATTTGTAAGCATTCCTAAAGTTGAATCTGAAAAACTTCAAACAATAATTGGCTTTATGTAGCCAGCTTAGAGATGAAGTAGATGTTGACCTCTGCGTCTACCTGACAACATTCATCCATCAGGTGCAACAATCTTAGGTCAACCAAACAAGAAAGCTGTGGGTGGCCACTCTGGAAACTCAAGGTCATTCATAGTAAAGTGAAAATCTGCATTAAATACACATCTTGTAAAATAATAGAGTGTTGAGGAACTATTCAAGTATAACTCATGAAATATACACAAGTTCAAATTCTCTAGCAGGAAAAATTTAACTCCCAGGGTCACCAGAGCAATTTACAATAATACTTACCACATCACAGTCTTTTGAACAATTCACCATGGTAACATTCAAAGTATGAAAGCCTGTATGATTATCTTTCTCTTCCAGACATTCTACTGTGTAACAAAAGTCCCCTTCCAAATCCTTTATCAGAGATTGACCAGGACTCAATACTGATACTTCCTGAAACACACACACTTCATCCTTTTCTATTAAAAAAAAAGAAGTCAATAAAAAACATAATATTGCCTTTTGTATTTATCCAATCAATAGAACTTATGTTTATGACCACATTTTCATTGTGATGGGCCAAATTTTCAAAATCAAGTAGGATATTATATATTTTTATCAACACAAGAATTTATTTACCAACATCAATGGCATAGCTATCCCTTAATGTGTAATAAAAATTAATCTTAAAAATCACATGTTCCAAAAGATATATTTTACAGCAACCTCCAGAAGTATGAGGTCTCAGGGATGAGCAAGGTATTGCTGTCCCTTCCCCAGACACAGATCAAGACCACTGTCAATTGTGAATCTAGACAGTTTCAAAGTCTAATTCAATAATAGTAAGTACCCTTCATGGTGGGATTCTGTAGCATTTCGTGACTTTAATGATTTTTATGTTAATAGAAATGATTCCATTTTAGTGCTACTAGGATAATGTCCCATGGTATCTGAATGATGGCATATTAAAGCAGGCTGGGAGAGGGCTTGATATAACCCAGAAACTTTCCTTGCCTTTAACTCCTAGGGTCTGCCTTTCTTTGCTCATACAAAAAATTGAAGCATGTTCATCCATTAGAGAAATATTCTGCATTCTATGATTCCATTAATACTTAGTATGAAATCTAGTATTTCATGCCTTGAAATGCTAATGCTGATCATAAGACAATGAACAAAAATATGCCCAGAAGTTTAGATAATATGTTTTAAGGTGACATGGAAAAAGAATTCCCATGTCCTCTTAAAAATTCTGTGGTAAAAATAATAACTTTTCTCTTATTATCAAATTTCTCAGAACATTTTGAGATATTATGAAGGAAAAGCAATAATTGTGTATTAGAATATTAGCAATTGACTTAATATGAATGCCATAGTTCTCAAAAAAATATTTCAAAATATATATATTAAAAAAGAAAATATTTCAAAAATATGTAAGTGCTAAACAACAGATACCAATAATATACATTTATTATTTAAATATTTAAAATATTAAAAAACATTTACCACAAAGATACTGGTCACATCCACAGTCACTCTGAAAGTTTTTATCTATTGCAGCAAATTCTCCCTTTTAGAAAGAAATTATCACGTGATTCATCATAATCATTTTGAAAATACATATTATAAATGATTGTACCAAGGTAGACACTTATGAGATACTTCATAATCTTGCTATTGAGTGGGCTTGTTTGCCAAACATTCAGAAAAAAATTTACAATAAGAAATATAATTGTTGATTACTCAGTGACTGTATGGGGGTAGGTATGTATACATGTTTGTGTGGGGGGGGTGCATATACGTCTTGTGTGTGTGGATTGGAATGTGCATGCATGTTGAAACCAGAGGACAATAGGTGTCTCCCTTGATCACTCTCCCCCTTATTCACTGAGGCAAGGTGTCTCACTTTTCCTCAGAGCTTATCAAGCCAGCTAGTCCAGGTAGGTATCTTTCCCTGGCCATCTTCTACCTCTGCTTCTTGTATTCAGGTGAGGTACCTGCCTGGTGCTTACATGGGTACTATGTTTCCTAGCTCTGGTCCTTACATGGGTACTATGTTTCCTAGCTCTGGTCCTTACACCTGTGAGGTGACCTTACCCACTAAGCCATCTTCCCGGCACAGACCATTCTACCTCTTTGTAGTTCAATTTCCCTATCTATTAAATAGCTGAAGGTCATGTCATGATCTTATTAACAGTTTTTCCTACTCTACAGTCCTGTATTTGTTTGAGTCTTAGGTTCCAGCAGAGAGCAATTTGAAGGAAAAGAAGCTTGCGGCCCTGGAGATGTACCCGTCTGCTCTTTAGAGGCAGTTCAGAGTAGTGAAGACTGCAGCCCAGCAAGGCAGCCATGGGATACAGATAGCAGCAACTCTAGGACAGTGTCTCATAGTCAACGGAGGAGCAAGACTGCAACATGCAGAACTTGGTTCACTATTTACTATACAAACTAGTGCACATTGTTTAACCAATGTGTGTCTTATTTCCTTCATCTGTAAATAAACAATATGATACTGCTGGCCACTTCACACTGAAAAAAATAAAGAAGTGTATATAAAAAGGTCAGGATTGAGGTGTGACCCCAAGAGTACTGTATAACATGGAACTATTCCTAATTTTTTATCATGACTGAGACTCATAACGCACACTGTTAGAAATGAGTTAGCATCCTCTAAGCAATCAAAGGACCAGGATTAATATTTTTCTTGTAAGCATGTCTTTTTCTACAGTGCCTTAAATTTTTATAACATATATTAATAAAAATGAATTTGATTATCCATAGAAATAATTTATCCTGATAAATTCACAAAACCATCTTAAAGTCACTTTTTTTCTACAAGCTAATATGTTATATTTTATGGTGGTTTATAAATAGTAGTTTCATTAGTGCTAATTCACTATGACTTTAATCTAAAGACAATTCCAAAGATTTATAAGTAAAATTTTAAAAGTGGAAAATTTAAAAAACAGTTAATCAAATTCTCTCCCACGCAAATGGTATTCTGAAGTTGAAATAAAGGCTCTGCCTGGTGTTTCTGTGCCTTACCACAGGTTTTCACTTTTAATAATCAAAGGCACAATTATGTACAGCATTTCCTCATAGTTTTATAAGATTCCTTTATTTCTCTATGTCTTTTAAGATCATATCCATATATCTATTTGTAGTTTTATCTTGTAAGGACCCAATTCCAACAACAAGATATATATACTATTTGCAAATCCTTAATTTAAATGCAGTAACATGGTGTTCTGTTGCATAAGCATCATTGTTCTTTGGCTATTATGTGTTTATTCTTTGGCTACTATGATATGAAAAAAAACAAGTTTCTGTGTGGTATTAATTTTCTTTCTTGTGTGTGAGTTGTTGGACCAGGTGGCTGCTCTGTCCAACCTAGTGAACCATTACTGAAAGTGTGTGCACCAACTCACATCACCACAGTCAGTGTATGGTGGTCCTTATATTGCCTACCCTTTCAATATGTGTTATGACCCTATTTTTTCAAATTGAACATGACGTCATCCTCATTGCAATATTGGTTTACACTAAACAGAAAGCAAATGGTGACGAAGTGTCTTCTAGGCTACTAGAGTAGCTCTGAATGATGTTAATCTTGATTTGAATTCCCCCCGATCTAATATGAGTGCTCTTCTGGCTACCAAAGTACAGGATAAATACTCAGCACACCCACATTCTCACCCCCATGCACCTTTTGATTTCTGACCTCAGTCAGTCATTTACCCTTGCAGGCATCAACTTCCTTATTTATGAAATGAGCTAAAAAAAAAAAAAACCCACCTGCCTCTGCCTCACAAGGACTAGAATTAAAGATAGGCAACACCATACAGGGCCGCTTTGTTAAATAAAATATAAAGGGTTAACTATCATGTAATATTGTTATTTCAGCTTATGTAAACAAAACATGACAAGGACAATTCTATTAACTTTGTATAATTCAGAAATGAGGCCGATAAAGGGAGAGATATCAATTTGAACAACACAGTAAGGCAATTAAAATATATACATTCTTACCACTTCACAAGTTGGCATGACAAGATTTTCACAGTTGCACTCTAGAAGGCAAAAAGTCTACATGTTTACTTGATTCAAAATACATAAATACATTAATTCAAAACTCTAAGATATGAAATGAGTTACCACAATGCCAGTTTGGGCAACATTGTCCGGATATATTTTCTTTCACCAGATTCATATCTGTTGCACAGTTGAGTAATGGCGGAGGACAAAGGTTTGGCTCACAAACTAGGAAGAAAAAAAAATGGGTAACGATGAACCTCATGGCCTTGCATGTCCTCATTAGTTAGCTGTGATTACCAGGGTTTCTACATCCTTTCTATCTGCAATGTGCTCCTGAGAAGAGCATGGATGCCTATTTAACCATAGTAACTGAGCTACTTAGGCCAGCTCATGCAGAGAAAAACCCCTGACAAGGAGGTCGGAGTTAACAGTGCCACTAAGATACACTGGACTTCTTAAACATCCAACTCTTTTTGCACTTTTCATACTTAAATGTTTTAAGTTAGTTAAAAATAGGCTTACCACAGTAGTACTGAGGACAACATAAATGTGTAGTATTCAGATCCACTGTGAGGAATTCCCCATCACTACATTGTGGAGTCGGTTCAGTGCATGTTTTACAAACTGAAGGTTAAACAAACAAACAAATAAATGAAAAACAAAGTCACACCACACTAAAATAAAATCAGTGGTTAGTTAAGATTATAAACCATGTCGAAATGAAGTATAACATGTTTAATTGGGTTGTAGGAAAGTAATGCATAGCTCTTAATAGCCTAAATATGCAACTTTATGCTTTCTAAGTACAATGCAAAAGATGACATCTATCAGAAATATAAGGCGTTATCTTCAGAATAATTTACTCTTACTGACAGCAAAATACCATTGCTTAATTTACTCTGTGTCTTTTTTTTTTAATCCATTGAATAGTATCATTTACGGTTGAACAGTGTAGTAGAAACTTATCCAGTCATGCCTCACAGATCTGAAATTTTTCTGAATGACTCTGGCAAATGACTCGTGCATACAGTTCTTACAAAGACTGTTAATAAAGGGGCCTCATTGCGGCCAGCTATCTTGTGGTAAAACTTACGTCTGTTGAATCAGAATGAGAAATGTAGGCACACTAGAACAGAAAGCGGATAGAATCGTCTTCTGCCTCCTGCCTGAGCTTTTGTACTTGGCCCCAAATCCTTGTCTGATTTTAGTCTAGCCACTTAAAGTCAAGGAAATTTAAGAGATTTCCAAGAGATGTCTTCTGATTTCTGGTATAATAATTCACTCGAACTAGAGGTGGAGAAGAAGAGGGTTTTTCTTTACTATTTCCTCTCTAGTTCACCAAACAGGATGCTTTGTGCTGGCTACTTTAGAGATATCTTTGGATACTCCTATGCTTTGTAGGGGCTACCGTAGTTCATAGGTGATATGTAGAAGTTAAGTTTGGATTTGGTTTTGTATACCTCAGTACAGTGTGTTATTCTAGTTCAGTCCTCTAGAAAAGGATAGATATTTGCCTCATTAAATTTCCTTATTTTGCTCATTTTTGCACAGATACTCATAGTTTTATTGATGGAGCAAGTACTGCCTGTAATATTATCAAGAGTTATTTACAATGTGCACTGATTTTTACCCTTTTCATTCAGTTCCATTCCTACAATAGAACATAACACTGCTTGCCAAAAGTCCCATGAAATTCATAACAAATGGAGGGTCCCCATGTCCTTTCTCTTCTCACTGCAAGCTATCTCTAGAGCACCCACCACAGGATGGGTAGAAACAGCAAGGTTCTCCTTGTCGAACTTGAAGCACAAACTGGTCCTCTCTGCAATCTGGTGTTGAAATATTGGGACATCTCCACATATCACATTCTGCAGAATCACAAAAATGTTTGAAAACTTGTAAGAGTGAGGCAATAAAATGAATTAAAATAAGACGATACCATTTTTTTTTTTTTTTTTTTTTTTTTTTTTACTATTCGAACTGAGTAACAATCTTAATATAAACACATTATTTTTGGGAATTAGAAACTTCAAAATCTTTTATTGTAAATTCCATCTTCAGAGATCTAGAGGACAAGAGTCTAATCAACTATTCAGAATGTACAGTGAGCTTTAATCCCCTTAGTAGATGAAACTTACCACATTCATACTGTGGACAGCAGGAAAGAGCGCTGTAGCCAACAGTCAACTTCTGGCTACTTGTGCATGCTGGAATGGTCCTGTCACACAAAGTCATGTCACAGCCTAGAAATACGCAGCACAGTGTTACAGCAGTAGGGAGTGCAACTGGGGTCTTCCGCTGCCAGCTCAGAGTGGGGAAGTGGCTCTGCTACACACATTTCCCTTCTACGATGGAGACCATCACGCACAAAACCGGGCTGTGTGTGAGATAGCCCCAGCTCTAGGGGTTCTCTGGGATTTTCTTGCATCCCTCATTGTCATGAGTCAGAGACTTAGAGTCCTGCCTGTTGCCATAAGTTGCTGAATATTATTAATATTATGGCATGTTTTCTTTTACATGAAATTATACCACTTGTCTTGAGAAAAGGACATTTATGGATGTACTTCATTGTTGCCCTGCGTGTTTTTCAGACTGAGTATCTTGCATGTCTACAGGGCTCCAGGTCAGATACCTACCACAAACTTCCTTAGAACAACAGGTCAACTCATCAACAATGCCCATGACAACTTCCGCTTCTCTTTCACAAATAGGCGAGGGCTCCTCCTCACAGACAGGCTCTATAGGAATAATGCTTCCATCTTCCAAACATTTGTAGAGGGCACATTCGTCAACGCCACCATTCCAAACCTCCCCAGCACTTCGGGGTTGGTCTTCACTGTCAGTGCATACTTTAAAATATCAACGTTGTTATTTCATTTAAAACTGTGTGCTAAAGCAAGTCAAGCCATATGTTTTTTTTTAACTTTGGGTCATAACTTGATCCACTGATATAACAGCAAGTCATAAATCTATACTTTTTCAAATTCCTCTCTTCTTTCTTCAGCTAGAGCATTGCAGTTTTCTTTAACCAACATTAATATAAAGTCGACAGAAAAATACTATTATTTTCACAATCTTCTATGGGTACTTTCCTTACTGGCTGTCACAAACCTGTTTCTGAAATTATCCTTATATTTTTTTCTGCCCCACCTTGCATTTAATTAATGGCAAAATACTCTTTTGTCTTGCCATACTTAAGACCTATTTGACTGATAGAGTGCTGTATTGCAACTTTTAGAATTCTGTTCTTTTTTAATCTGCTACAACCATGAGGATAATATGCCAGAAATAATTTGAACATGAACATATAGTACTTAACTGTTTTTCCCTATACCATAATGCTATCCACTATTTCCTACATTCTTATTTCCTCAAAACACTGAATGCACAAAATGTTTTTTAAAAAGATTTTATGTCTCCTTGTTCCAACTTTAGGGACTAAGTACCATTCATTTCTCCATCTTACAGAGATAAAAGTGAACCCCTACACAAAGTTAATTAGAATTTAAATTGACCCCACAAATACTTTTAAATCTTTATTTACCTTGTTCTTTCCTAGTTATTTGCATAAGTAAAGATTAAAAACCATCATCACCAAAGACCTAATTTTATCTCCAACTGGAGCAATATTAAAAGCAAACTAAAAACTCATTTCCTTCCCAACACCTGTATCATCTTTGATGAATTTCCCACAGCATATATTTCTAATATCTAGAAGATATTTCATGTATGCGGGGGCTGTATCCCTGTGCGGTTATTTTATAGTGTAGTCCTTACCGCATTCTTGCTCTGGGATACATGGGGTTTTATCTGGTCGGTGAAGAATGGTGCCATTTTTGCAAACACAGTCTTCTCTTAAATTGAGACATGAGGAGTGTCCGTAGAACCACTTATTGAGACATGTTCTCGCTTCACATGGTCTCACACAGGGCTGATACTCCTTTCCTTCTGGGCAACTCAGAGCTGTAAACAATAAAGGACAGAATTTGCTCATATGAATTCTTAGAGAGAGAGAGAGAGAGAGAGAGAGAGAGAGAGAGAGAGAGAGAGAGAGAGAGATCATCCTGGGTTACAGCGGCAAATTTTGCATGTTTTGGTTTCCTTAAGGACTATTTTTCATTTACTAACCAACCACAAAGAAAGCTAGCCTTAGAGTTTGAAGGCATTCTTCAACTATCTAGATTGTATTCAATGTTTCACTTGAAAGTATTTATTTAATTCATATCACACACACACACACACACACACACACACACACACACACACACGTATATATATCCAATATCCAGTGCAAGTCTCTTTCACAACGTTCCTGCTCCAGAGGAGATACAATTTCTGCACAGAACAAACACAGAAACGTTCCTTAAATGTGTAACTCAAACCAAATCACAAGACAAGAACAGCACTGCCCGTAGAAAGCTAATCATTTACTGCTAAAAGAAGAAGTGCTGAGCAGTTTCTAAATGAGGTTTTTAGAAAATTCTTGTTGATTTCACTCTTCTTTAAAAAAAAAAACTCATGCTGTTCACAAATGAATACTCAGCTTGGGGGAAGAGGCATAAATTGGTACGATCTTGATGGGGGGCAATCTCACAGTGTCTAGTGAAACTGGAGATGGAAGACATTCATGATGAACTAGGAGTGGAATTCCCTCTGGTGACACAGTGAGAGGCCACACAGAGCTAAATTCCTAATTATTCCTGAAGCTTGCTTACAGCAAGCACTAACACAGTGGCCATTAGTTTTTCCCTTTTCCACGCACTTTAGATCGACTAAGTTAGTTTGTGACTGAAAAATGAAATGAAGAAAGGACTGTAGAGAGCAGAGCGTTCCGTGATGATAGCAAGTCATCACTGTGCTGGTGTTCACTCACGGCAATAGTCAGGTGTCCGCCACTGAATGCAGATGTCAAACTTGTTGCACAGAGCCACGTACGCAGCAATTGCATCACATTCATAATTCCAGAAATAGGTGTAGTTGATCCACATCTTTTCGCAAAAGTCCCGTGGTGAAACCTAGAGACGCATTTTTAATATATAATAAATTGTGTCATTTTAAATTTCTCAAAAGCACTGAGCTCACTCTCAAACCATTTGAAAAACCAGGTAGAGCGTGCTTTTGGTGCCAGGACATGGGGTGCAGAGGCAGGAAGATTGGCGCAAGTTTGAGGACAGCCTTGTCTACACAGCAAGTCAGGGTAACCAGGGCCACATAGGGAAACCCTCCTTCATAAAAGTTCAAATAATCAGAGTAGTAAATTAATGTCATTAAAGTTCCTCTTAAATTCAATTTTTCAAAAGGTACTTTTTTTGCTACAACAAAATAAACTTTTAAAAAGAAAACGAATCGATGATGCTTTAAGTTTTATTTGAATAATAACAGAGTGCTTGTGTGTCTTATTTTTATGTGCATGCATTTAAAATATTTAAGCATTTATAGTTTACTTTCATCTAAATTTCAAAGGAAATTGACCTTTAGAATGACTATTTTTTCCCCATCACTTTGAGCCCTTTGTGAATGTCTCAGGGTGCTCCTCATGGTCCAGACGAACAAAGAATCTACTCTTCTCTGTCCAGTCATCCACAGCGACCTTCCTCCTAACTACAACTTCCTCACTTGTCTTCCTACACCTTCCTTCACCTGTATGCAATACATCAAACTACCCCAGCATTCTCCTCTCATGGGCTTTTGTAAAAGAATAAGCAGGCACTCAAATAAAGAATAAGCAGGCTACCAAGATGAGACTTGATAGCCTATGACCATATAGTGGGGGAGGAGGTCCCCCTCAGCATAGACCTAGGGGAGGGGAATAGGGTGAAAGCGGGAGGGAGGGAGGAATGAAAGGATGCATTCCTGGGATAGCAATTTAGATGTAATCTGAATAAATTGATAAAAAAAAAGGAAAAAAACAAATATTCTATTATACACATTACATTCTGTATCTAGATCTTTCTCTCTCCCCCCTTATTTTCTGGTTTCTAGACAACACAGATATGTAAATTTCCCAAAGCTTTTCCAAAGCTGGCTTCGTATGTATCTCCATGTCTTTTTTTTTTTTTTACTTTCTTTTTTTATATTTAATTAATTTATTCAGATTACAACTAAATTGTTATCCCATCTTCCTGTTCCTTTTTCCCTCACGCTTTCACTCTATGTCTTGTATTATAAATGTCTGTTCACAGATTTCCCCTCCTTTTAGATTTCTTGAAGACATAAATAAGGAGGCCCCTGTTTGTTGATCTCTGGATTCTGGCAAAGTACCCATTATACACTAGAGTCACTAAATAAGCTAAATGACCTATAAAATTCTGGACTGCTTCATCCTTTTTATTTAACAAGAAATCTTTTTTTTATTGACACAGATCTCTTAAAATATTTACTAATCACTTAAACTGAGAAAACAAGAGAGTGGGGGGAAAAGTCAATTAAACTAAGAAAACAAGGGAATACAAAGATCAATTAAATTGACTAAATGATGGCTGTGTTACAGGTATATGCACACCAGAGGGTAGCATCATAGGAATTGATTAAACTTTCACTGTCTTAACTTCTACACATCGTTATCAAGCACCATTGATCTCTCTCTGATAAAGGCATTTGTTCATAGGGGAAAATTCTATTTCATTAAAAGTTATATAATTCTAACAAAAATTACAACAACAACAACAACAACACATAATTATCCTTCCTATCTCTATTAAGTTTATACAGTATAAGAACCACTGAACTTCAAACATACTGACAGAAGAATGGGAGAGCAGTTATTGTGAGTATAACAGGATGGCACAAATGGGAGTTTATTGATTCTTTTTCTCTCAGAACCCCTATTGCAATTGCTCTTGTTTCTGGCTACCTTTTACGTACTTTGTTATGGCACAGAATGAACGTGTCTCTGTTCAGTAACTCGATGCAGTGGCTGCAATCATGCTCAGTACAATTCCTCACAGGTCTTCTCATGGTTACTTCCAGTGACTTCTCAATTTCCCAGCTTCCGATAAATAATTCTATGTCTTCCATGTTGGTAATAATGGTGCCATTCTGCATCTTGAGATCATCATCTGGATCGTCATTGCAAATTCCTTGAAAGATTTTACATAGAAGAAAAATTCGCTATCACCAAATACAGGCAACTCAACTCAAATGACTTAATATTTTGTTTTAAAAGAAGGAATAATTGATTTGAAGGGAACTATAAACAGATGTATCTGTGTATTCTCTCATTCTGGCATTGATAGAACCTTTAAAATTAAATGTCCGTTTTTAAATAAAATATGTATTTTAAAGGAAAACATGTATATGAAGATTCTGCTCCTACAGTCCCTAAGCTAAAATGAAATTATATACTTCCTAGGAAAGCTAATATTTGGTGAATGAAATACAGTCTTCCATTCTCCAAGGAAAATTTTATCTAAACATAGTAAACTTTTCCTTTCAGTATTCATTACTGCTCCATAAGTCATGGTTGTGAATTTTTAATGCTAACTGTTCATTTAACAGGATGGAGAATTATCTATGAAACAACCTATGGACACACCTTTGAAAAATTATCTAACAATGGTGCATGTCTTGAGGGAATACACGGGCTAGGTTTATTGAAGTGGAAAAATCCATACTAAAAATGGGAGGCACTTTTCCCTGGTCTTGGGTCCTACACTAAATAGAACAAACAAAGGAAGACAAATACAAACATCCATCTGGAATACAGACACATTCCGGATTATAGTAAAATCTGGCTGGAATACAGACAAGACCTTAGTACATGCCTTGAATCCCAAACAATGAAGGCAAGGTTAGTTTATAGAAGGAAGTGCCCATGTTTGAAACTGATGTCTAATTGAGGACCAAAGTGAACAATCAAAGAAAGATTTGACAGAATGAGTCAGAGATAGGATACACCCCACTCTCAATGAGAACAGGCCAGGAAAGAGAGGTTACTTAAGAGCAGTGCAGAGAGAGAGAGAGAAAGTGAGTGAGAGAGAAGAGAGAGAGAGAGAGAGAGAGAGAGAGAGAGAGAGAGAGAGAGAGAGAGAGAGTGTGTGTCTTACTGGGGCTGTTTTACAGAGACAGGTTAAGACAGAGGTGAAGACAGAAGAAGCCAGAGAATGAGAAGGAGCCAGAAGATTAAAACACATTGCCAGAATATTTTTATTTTTGAGGCCAGGCAGATCGATTCAACCAGAAGCAGAGAAGCCAGTTTGATTCAGCCATCTTGGAAAGAAGTTTAGGCCAGAAAACCTGAGCTGTACCAGCCAGTGAGAGTTCAGAATGAGGTATAAAGGCTTGGGACTAGATCACATCTCACCCCCTCATCTGAGGAAATAAAAACAACATTTAGAGGTTGGCATAATATGTATGGATAATCCAGATATAAACAGGCAGCTGATGGCAATCACTGGAGGAGCCAAGATTTATTCAATATTAGTATATTACTGTCAGTATTTGAACTAGGATTGGTGGTTAGGGATGATATTTCTTCAATGAATTCTGACTAGTTACCATGTCATAGCCTTGAGAGTATTCAAGGAAATCCAGACACATTAGTTTATTCTTCATCCATGGAGTGTACAGCCACGCATATTACAGAGAAATGCCCCCAGGGCTCTGATCAAAACTTACCCAAATCCCACCCTACATTAACCTGTCATTTTTTTTTCTTACTTCTCAGAACTTTATGCCATAAAATATGTGAATTAAAATTTTTTCTTTAAGTTCCAAATTATAACTCCACAACAGGACTATCAGCATGAAGAAAGGCTGTCGCTGGCTTCATACACCAAAGCAGTCTCTGGTCTTTCATTATGTCTAAGCTTTTATAGTCAGAGATAGTTGTAAATATGTGCTTGGCTTCAAGTACATTTCAAAAATGTTTTCATTCCTGCCACCGTGCAAGGGGGTTCACAATACTATAAAGAATTGGGTGTCAATAACGGCCGCCTATCTGGTATCCTCTCAGTTTGGGCCTCACTGTCTTTCACTGGTCTTTTCCGTTGGCACTCAGACTAGCATTCCTCATGAATGTAGGCATCGCTTTAATTAATTAGATATCCCCCACTGTAGAGGTCATGCAGTTAAAAACTGCTCTGTGACTAACACAAAGGTATCCATAGTCCCTTCCCTATACTATGTTCTCAGAATCTAGTCAGCCAAATCACTGGCTTCATAAGAGTAAAATGTCATGAAAATCAAATAGAAACGAATCCACATAGAAGAGGTAAATTCTAGGGAAAAAAATTCCCAAAGTTGGTTTTATTATTCAATAACTGTTGAATTATTATTTATACTCAATAATAACTGTTTCTATAATGATAAAATTAAGTCATCATGAAAGTTTGTGCTATATTTAACATATTCTCATTAGTCAAAGAAATATATAAATCATAGTTAGCAAAATATTAATGATCATATACAGCAGGAGGAAGTCCCCCTTAGTCATGGTCATAGGGGAGGGGAGTAAGGGGAAAATGGGAGGGAGGGAAGAAGGGGAGGATACAAGGGATGGGATAACAATTGAGATGTAATATGAATAAATTAATAAAATATATAAAAAAGAATATGGAAAACTGAAAAAATAAATACATTAACAACAAAAAAAGTAATTTCAGATATTTCTACTTTGACTTATATGTATGTTTTGACTTTTGTATGTGTGTGTTAAATATTACAATACTAAGCCTTTGCATTATAGTAAACATAAACTCTACAGTTCATAATAAAACTAGCATTAATATTCAGAAAAGCAAAATCTTCTAATATGGCTTATGTTTTATCCAGATTTCAGACATAAAAGCCTAAGAAAGAAACAAATATATAAAAATCTTTTATGTATTTTGCTACACAAAAACTTTGGGTATCTTATTTTTATCACATAAATTAAGGTAATCATACTAATGTATTAATGCAGGCTACAATTAAGTGAATTAAAATATACCTAACAACTTATGAATATTCAATAAAGATGAATTAGTACAAATACATAGTATAGTAAGAACCACAGCAGATATGCATTGAAATAGAATATCTAACTTGAAATACTATTTCCTACTTCATTAGTTTTTGTTGAAAGTCATTGCTTTATAAAATATTCACATGTAAAATTAAAAAATGAATATGTCTCAATCTGGAATGTGATCTATTGGGGTCCAAAGCAATGTATTGTAAGAAGGAAAACACATTTTTTTTAAATGAGAGATTTCAAAATCAGTGCTCACCACAAAGCCCTTCTGTGTAAGATGACAAGTTAAACTGGGGGCCGAAGTGAATGTCTATGATTCCTGTAAGGTGAGCCCACTTTACGACTAACCCAGCAGGAGTAGTAACCACATACATTGTTCCAGAGTCTTCTATGAACAGCTCTTGACTTGAAAATGGCAATGGTACAACAATAGAATCCACGTCTACCTAGAATAACATACATATAGCCCTTAGGAGACTACTTTTTGAGATATAGAAGTTAAAATTAAGCTTTTATATATATTGTGTGTGAAAGGGGTTAGTATGTAAATTTTTACTTCTCTGTCATCCCACACCTTCTGGTTACTTCTCATCTCTCTTGTTGACTATTTGCTATCCCTTCATATATTCAGTATTATCTTCTTGTATTTCATTTTTCTTGTAAAGTAAATTTGTTTCACATATTTACTTTTGCCTGAGCCTCTCGACATATAGTGATTAGACAATTATTTACTAGTACTAACTTAAGATAGAGATTCTTTTTCTTCTAAATAAGAATTCAAGAGTAAATGTTCAGAAGAATCATTTCTCAAACCTAATAAAGATGCATAAGTTCAATGACTACTTCTTTGGTTTTGTTTAGATTCTAGCTGTAATCTTCAGCATGTCCACTTGATACTATTAACGTAGGCAGGCCAAGTAGATTATAGTTTAAGAAATAGTGATTGAGATCATTACAATGATATAGAACTATGGGCCTAAGTAATAGCAATTTTGGTAGTTATATCTCACCAGTCTTCTGGTTCATCGTCTTTGCATCCTACTCCTGCAGCCTCCTGAACTCTCTGCTGTCTTCTCACTCTTTAAGACTTCAGTGTTCACCTCCTCCATATAAGCCTGTTTGACCCTGTCTGTGACTGTGTCATTTCCCTTCTGCATTTCTCAGATATATTAGTAATAATTTTATCCTGTACCTTCTAATTCCCACCACTAGACATGTAATACAAAACCCACACAACTGCAGGTTAATTGGGATTAAGATAAAAATTGTATCACCTCTAAGAATAAATTTTTAATAATTGGTTATTAGTTAAACAAATGACCAGCAATTGGCCAGCAATATGCTCAAATGAGGCAAAAAAAAAAAAAACCCTCTATCCAAACGCTCAAAATAATAGCACTGACAATATCACTTATTATGTACTTTATCAATTTCAATCAAAATTAAAATATGCAAATGTCACCATTTAAAGATTATCACACTTGCATATTTTAGGTTTTACTTATTTAAACCCTTTTGCTATCTTTTTTACATTCATTTTAATATTAATTACATTCCAGAATCATGGAACTGTGGTGATGGAGTAATTAAGTCTAAAAAGAAAGACACTGTGCCACTCTTGTGAAGCAAAACCTCTGTACATTTTCTTCTTATGCTTTAGAATGATCCATTTAGATCTGAATGATGCAGCCAACTGACAACTCAGCCCCACATGTTAAACAGATTCCTCAAGATTAGAAGTTTTTCATTCAACTCCTTTCTAGCATTTTTATAACTTTGTTGCTCACATTTAGGTCATTACAATCAATGTAAATGTGCTGTCTTTCTGGTTTAGTTACTACTTATTCATTAAAATATGGTGGTGTCCGCACTTCCAGACAAGGCATTCAGCCTGCCCTTCTCCTGGTGCGATTCCCAGGCATGTCCTTTGCTCCTGCTGTTTCCTACACTGTGCTCATCCCCTTCACATCCGCTCCCTTCCTCTGGCTTGAAATATTGGCCTGACTCTGAAAGAAGAGGCCTCGTGACTCGGAGATCATCTGAGAGAGTATTGGCAGGTTTAACACGGCCCTTCATTAGTCTCTTGGAGGATAACTGTTAGTAATGCATTCATATAAATGGAGGGAAAATATCAAACTAAGAAACACATTTCCAACTTTACATAAAAAGAATATCTATCCATATGAGCAATAAACATATACTGACATGTTTAATGCCTTATTTGCAGGAATGACTGCTTTGCATAAGTGCCTCCTCTAATCCTGTGTGAGAACATTTTTACTGTGTGCTCTTACCTTTCTTGCTGCTCTGTTGATAAGTATTTTATGTATAGATGTTGTCACGTTTAGCTTCTTAAAACAGAGTCCTGAGATTCTTCCAAAAGAAGCCTTTCATTTGGAAACAAATTAAAATGTTATGATGTTGAATAGTTGTGGTGATAAGGAAAATTAACTTGCTAAATTATATGCAAGTACTCACAGGTTTTTTAAGGGCATTTCCGTTCTGTGGGAATAAAGCACACAGAAAGAAACAAGTTTAAAGTAAATACATTAATCTTCCTTCAAAACCATCAGAGTTGTATTATAAATATTTTTACATGAAAAATTTCTTGACTTCAGTATTAAGAGATCAATATTAGGAATCCTGGATATTACAATATACATGAGGTACACATTTAGGAGAAATAACCACAGGATGGATTACAACCTACCTGACTCATAGAACATTTTTCAATGTGAACGACTACAATTTCCCCAGGAATTCTCACTAAGATGTACGAAGCCATGCTGGATAGTGCGGCACTGTTCCCATCAAATGTTATAATGCTGAGTTCCGACAGCATAGAGCACCGGCCTGAGGCAAGACAGTGTACAGAGGAGGTTGTAAACTGCTATTTGAGTTTTTAAAATTAATTCCTTTCTTTAAAAGATACCTTCTTCCAAAATTCCTATGTAGCATTTTTGTGTGTTAGTTTTGTTTTGTTTGCTTCTGTGTGTGTGTGTGTGTGTGTGTGTGTGTGTGTGTGTGTGTGTGTGTACATGTGCATGTGCACGTGTATGTGTGTGCTTGTGTGGATGCTTTTAATTGGGGCCAAATATATATGTACTTAAATTCATTTTTTAAAACACAATTACCCAGACCTACGCTGGGATGCTGGGGGCCAGACTGTCTACACATGGGATCTAGTGTTCTGCTGTAACATGCCCTGCATGTGATACTAACACCTGCCGCAGGCAGGGAGGCATGATCTATTTATTCTATTCAAACGGGGCTCTGGCAATATGACTCCAATTTTCTGGATCTGTTTTAAGGCACTCCACTCTAAATGGGAAAACATACTAAAATTCCTCATTAAGTTACATTTTGATCATGAAGGAAAGCGAATTTATATACACACACATCTTAAGTTAGGTTTGTGTTTGATAAAAGCAACTCAAAAACTCACATAGTAAGAACTGGCATCATAAACCAGATGAAGAAAGGTCAAAAGCAATAGCTTGGCATGGTGTCATGAGCTCAAACAAAACACACAAACAAAAGCCAAAACCTCAACCCTCCTCTGTGGTTTAGACATTGTTCACCGTATAAGAAATGTGAACTAACAGGGACATTCCCACTCAGGACAGCATATATCGGTGTTCACTTGAACAGGCCATCCCCGGAACCCACAGTCTGGCATTTCCACATCCTTTGGGCAATTCAGAGACCAGTTGTAAAAGGTCCACTCCATGTTAAGGCAGATATATTGGCTACAGTTATAAACAGGATCAAATTGTTGAGGCTGTTAATAAAAGAGCAAAATTACTTAAGTTTCCAGATTCAACTAAGCTTTCATTTCAGTTTTAAATTTTGCATTCACATTGTTTTGATAAGTATACATGTAATTTTAAAAAGCCTTTGAAAGATAATTAAAAGCTTGCTCCAACTTTTCTTGTCATACCATCTCTACAGTAATCAATATATACCTAGGATTTACTTTACCATTGACTTGTGACAATATTATCAGACACCAAAAGTATTTTCTTAAATTTCCTAGACCATTTTCATAAGCAGACTTGTTCAATAAAACTTACAATTTAATCATACATGAATATTTAAGTAATAATTAATATGCAGCTGGCAAAATATTTCATCAGGTAAATGCCCATTGCCACCAAGCCTGATGGCCCAAGTTCAATCTCAGAGGACAAAATTGACCCTCATAAGCTGTCCTCTAACTTCCATATATACATCATGGTGCACACACACACACACACACACACACACATACATCATATATATATATATATATATGAGCTTCTGATGCTATCACCATTCCTGACTTCAAGTTGTACAACAAAGCAATAGTAACAAAAATCACATGGTAGGGGCTTGAGAGATGGCCTAGGGGTTAAGAGCTCTGGCTGTTTTTCCAAAGGTCCTGAGTTCTATTCCCAGCAACCACATGATGGCTCACAACCATCTATAATTAGATCTGGTGCCCTTTTCTGGCACGCAGGAACAATACTGTATGAATAAGTAAATAAATAAAAAAAATTGTTTAACTATATGGTATTGACATAAAAACAGACCGGTTGATCAATGGAATGGAATCCAAGACCCAGAAATAAACCCACACACCTATGGGCACTCAATCTTTAACAAAGAAGCCAAAACCATATAATGGGAAAAAAAGGAAACATCTTTAATAAATAGTGCTGCTCTAACTGGGTCTCTGCAAGCAGAAGAATACAAATAAATCCATATATGTCACTCTGCCCAAAACTTAAGTCCCAGTAAATCAAAGACTTCAATATAAAACCAGATACACTAAATCTAACAGAAGAAAAAGTGGGAAATAGCCTTCAACTGATTGGTACACAAGACAACTTCCTGAACAGAACACCAATAGCTCAGGCACTAAGATCAATTAATAAATGGGACCTCATGAAACTTAGAAAGCTTCTGTAAGGCAAAAACAACTGTCAATAGAACAAAATGGCAGCCTACAATTAGAAAAGATCTTCATCAACCCTACATCCAACAGAGGGATAATGTCCAAAATATACAAAGAACTCAAGAAATTAAACACTAGAAAATCAAATAATCCAATAAAAATGGGGTACAGAGATAAACTGAGAATTCTCAACAGAAAAATCTATAACGGCTGAGATGCACTTAAAGAAATGTTTAAAGTCCTAAGTCATCAGAAAAACGCAAATCAAAACAACTCTGAGATTCCATCTTACACCTGTCCAAATTGCTAAGATCAAACACTTAAGTAACAGCACATGCTGTCAAGGCTATGGAGAAAGGGGAACACTCCTCCATTGCTGGTGGAAGTGCAAACTTGTGCAACCACTTTGATAATCAAGTTTGGTGGTTTTTCAGAAATTTGGAAATAGTTCTACCTCAAGACCCAGCTATAGCATTCCCAGGCATATACCCAAAAGATGCTCCACCATACAACAAGGACATGTGATGAACTATGTTCATAGCAGCTTTATTCATAATAGCCAGAATCTGGAAACAACCTAGATGCCCCTCAACTGAAGAAAATGTAGTACATTTATACAATGGAACCTTACAAGGAAATCTTGCAACTTGCAGGCCAATAGATGCAGCCAGAAAATATCATCCTAAGTGAAGTAGCCCAGACCCAGAAAGACACACATGGTATGTACTCACTTATAAGTGGAAAATAGGCATATAGTACAGAATAACCGTATTATAACCCACAGACCTAAGGAAGCTCAGTAACAAGGCGGGGGGGAGGGGCAAGGGAGGATGCTTGAATCTCACTCAAAATGGGGGAAATGGACATCAGAAGTGAATGGAGAAGGAACTGGGTGGAAGAGTGTTGGGGAAGGCTTAGTATCAAGTGTGAGGATATATGGGATGGGAGGTGAGAGGGCTGGGTGACAGAAGGGAATCCATTGGGGAAGCTTGAGATCTGTGACTAGGTAGGTTCATGGAAGAGTCTCTAGCTGTGACTTCTAGCAGTGGGGGATGTGAAGACTGACGTGGCCACCTCCAATAGCCAGGCAGGATTCCAGGGTAGGGAGGGGACACCAACTCACCCACAAAACCTTTGACCCAAATTTACCTGCTTACAAGATGTGGCGGGATAAAGATGGAGCAAGAGATTGAGAGAATGGCCAACTTAAGACTGGCCCAACTTCAGACCCATCCCTGACATTATTAATGATACTCCGCTATGCTTGCAAGCAGGAGCCTAGCATAACTGCCCTCTGAGAGGCTCCATCCATCCATAGATCAAACCAGGTGCTGAGACTCATGGCCAAACAATAGGTAGAGTTCCGGGAATCTTATGGAAGAGTTGCTGGAAAGGTAGAGAAACCCAAAAGGAAAAAGAACTCCACAAGGAGACCAACAGGGTCAACTAACTAAGGCCCAGGCAGACTCACAGAGACTGAACCACCAACCAAAGAGCATACATGGACTGGACCTAGGCTCCTGACACATATATAGCTGATGGTCACTGGGTCTTCATGTGGGTCCCCAAACAAGTGGAGGCAGGGATGTCTCTGACATAGTCTCTGTTGCCTGCCTCTGGATCACTTGTCCCTAGCTAAGTTGCCTTGTCTGGCCTCAATGAAAGAGGATGTACTTAGTCCTTATGTGACTTGATGTGTTGGGGCAGGTTGGTATGGAGGGATTCCCTTCTCTGAAGAGAAGAGAAGAAGGGAAATGGGGAAGAGGGTGGGGGGTGGGACCTGGAGGAGAGGAGGGAGGGGGCTGCCATCTGGATGTTAAATGAATAAATAAAATAATTAATGAGAAAAAATATAATGAAAAAACAATAAAATAATATGAAACAAAAGCAACCCAACTGGAATAAGACAAATTCTTTATCAAGAAAACATCTTAAGTTCTTACTTAACTATTACTTTGTTTTTCTTTTTGCAATCAGAAAATAATTAGTAAGTATTAACTGAGTTAAGAAGGCAAAATTGTGGACCATAGAGATTTATCAGTCAAGCAAGTATGCTTGCTTTTCCACCATACAGCCTGAGGCAGAGCCCTAGAATTTGTGCTAAATATCCTGGCAAGCAAGAGCATATTTCTAACAATAGAGCTGAGTTTCTGTCAAGAAAACAAGATGAATGATTTTTGAGGACCGACACCAAAGTTATCCTCTGGATTTTACATAACACATGCATGCATGCACAGTCAAACACACATACACACACACACACACACACACACACACACACACACACACACACACACACACTCTGAAAGCACAGTTACAAAAGTATATTCTGCTTCTTTTTTTTAGCAAATAACTGGATGCTATTGTTCTTATAGTGGTGATGCGTGGACTGGTGTAAGTGCTATAAGAAAAAAAAAGCTGAAAAAGACACAGCCATACCTCACATTCCAGACCTGTGGTAGGTGTCGTGTCTGATGGAGTAACCATGTCTTCATCTACAAGAAAGGAAAACATGTCCCTGTTAGTGGAATGGACGCTACCATGAAAGGATGCTATGTGTGATTGAAAATATACTGAGAAAATTTATACAGGTTATTTCACTCACCTCCACCCCCAAGTATCAAGTAAAGTAGATAAAATATCTTTGTAACTTTACAGATAAGAAACTAAGCCACTGTGGCATCTGGTAAACAGGGCAGATTCTAGTCAGGATTTCTGATTCTTGAACACTGGCATTTGTTTCTATAGTTAGCCTCATTGATTTGATGATGTAGCACAATTGTCTGATATCAAGGGAATCACAAAACATCCCTCGGGTGTTAAAAAAAAAAAACTCCATCTGGTTTCAACACTAAACTGTGGATATGGTCCCTTTCCCTTGTAAACATCCAGTTTGGGCTCCTCTCAGGCAGAATAGACAAAGCTTTGGACCACAAGGAAACCTAGTGTGGGTGTGATAAAGGACTGACACACAGAAAGGGAAAGCACCATTAACAGGCTTATCTGCAAGGCACTTTATAACATTCTAATCAGCACTGAAAGACTGACTAAATATCCTCTCTGAAGAACTACAGAAGAGTCTGGGGAAGTGGCTGGAATCCTCCTGAGATGTAATTGCAGTTTGTCATTTGTAGGATCTTAAAATACTGCAGTATTGTTCCCTTGGCTATTTCAAACTATCACAAGTTTTAGTTGCTTAAAATATCACCAATTTATTATATTGTTGCTCTGGAAATCAGAATCCTACAGTCAGCACATTGGTGCAGGTTTCTTTTGTAAGCCCTAGGACAGAAAGTGCTTCCTTGGCCCTTCCAGCTTCTGTGGATTGCCTGGACTCCTTGGTTCATGTGCCCCTTTTTAAAACAGCAACATAATCAATCAATCAATCAATCAATGGCTCATGTGCCCCTTTTTAAAATAGCAACATAATCAATCAATCAATCAATCTGTCTCTGTCTGTCTCTCTGTCTCTGTCTCCACCCCTCCTCCTGTCTCTTTTTTTATATCATTTTCTCCATGTTATCATTGACTCTTTTCCCCCTTCTCTTTTAAGGACCCAATGACTATGTTAAACCCACATAGATCATTCAGGTCGTGACTCCAAGATCAAGATCCAGTCACCAATCAATCAACAACTTCACATCAGCAAAGTCCATTGGCCATGAAACTTTACAGAGAGGATGAAGGCACATAGAGCTCTGAAGAGCCAATTTCAGTCTACCATAATCTACAAGATCACTTTTACACAATTTTAGTTCACTCTGTGGATAATGCTTATATGTGTTCTATTCTATAATCTCTAACATGAAGGACAGTTAAAATATTTTTTATATAAATGACTCGGGATTGTCTCATGGTTCTCTCTGCTGTATGTAGTTTGTCCTATTCATGTGTAATAAAATAAATGTATATGTTTAAATAAATAAATAAATAAATAAATAAATAAATGGGTAAGTTTTAAAAAGGGTGAAGGAACAAATGGGTAGAAGTAAAAAAATCAAATAAACAAAAAACCCTCAAAAATATTTTTTCTAAGTCCCACTTATTGAACAATGTTCATAGTACCTTATGTCTGTTTCCTCATGCAGAGAATGAGGCTTAATACAAAATAAATGTCATTTCCCAAGTAAAATAATAAAAAATTCTCATCCAATCACAGCACAAAACCACAAAAGAGTCTAGTGATTGAGTGGGTGTATAATCTTCATTGCCAAAGACACATTGTTACTCAGAATCATCACCGGATGGCCAGCAGTGTCTGGCTGTAGAATTGTGACAATCACAGGACATTTAAATTTGAAATATGCGGGTCTCTTTATTTTCTGATTCTTTTTCAAGATTGCTTTAGCTATTCCAGAATACTTGTATTTTCAAATGTTCTAGGGTCACTTTGTCAATTTCTGCATAACCAAATTTCAAGAGTGTTGCTACCCCAACAATTTAAACTCATTCAATCTGTAAATACATGATTTCTTCCCATTATTTGTTCTACCTAATTCCCTTAATGATGCTTTGCAGATTCCATGTAATCATATTTCAGCCCATGGTTATTTTGCTAAATGTATTTCTCAAGTATCCCATGTTGTTCATTAATGTTGTTTTAGACAGGGTCTCACTATGTAGCCCTGGCTGGCCTGGAACTCACTATGTAGGCCAGTCTTGCCTTGAAATTACAGAGATCTGCTTGCCTCTGCTTCCTGGGTGCTAGGATTAAATGCATACACCATTCCCGGAATATTTCATTAATTTTTCATGCCACTGTTAATGAAGTTATTTTCTTCAATTCTTTTCAGATGTTGAATACCTTGTGTAGAAAAAGAAATGTGATGTTTTTATACTAATCTTAGTATTCTTTAGTCTTAGTGGGCTCATTATTATTTAATGAACACCTTAGTAATACACACACAAATTAGAAATTATTTTTTTCTGTTGACATTTATGAAGTATAATTCATATGCTCTACATGTGAATTGTTGTGGTTAAGTAGTTTAGACATTTGAGATGTGTATTTGAATTTTTGTTTTGTGAAGTTAAATACCAATATTTAGGATTCTCAATCCTTCATGACAGAACATGCAGCCTTATTTTATGGACTTATTCATTCATAGATTCAGTGAGGTAGAATTTCTGGTCCTTCCCAGCATATACATTTGCAATGACAGGTCAATTTTCTGTCCCCATAAGCATTAAGTGTATGCTGAGTATTTTCCCCAGTGCTGTCATATAATAAGTTTGCAATAAATGTTAGCTCATAGGAATGTTAATATTGATGATTATGATAATAAAGCGCTAATCTGGAAAACATCACAGACAACATAAAATCCTTCACAATGCCCTACAGAAAATAAAATCCAATTCTTTCTGGCGTGGACTTTTGTCTCCAATCATCTCTTACATACAATCCATTGGCTCAGTTCTGAATATTCAGAATAAATTTTTTGCGTGGAAAAGTTTCCATGCTGCATGTTCTTTCTTACCTCCGAACCTTTGCACATGTTGATCTTTCAAGCTGGACCATATTTTTGCTTCTCCTACACACCTATCTACTGATAACTTCTTGAGGCTTTTACCTCCAAAATAATTATTATAACCTTCTGTGTGTTGTTCTGATGGTCCAGCATTATAATATAGTCATCCCTCGGTGTTCTAGAGTGATTAACTCAAGACCTACCACACATATCATAATCTGTGGATGCTCCAACCTTAATATCAGATAATGTGGTATTGCATATAACCTATGGGTCCTTCTATATAGTTAAATCATCTCATCTCTTAAATAACTTGGGCCTTGTATAATGTAAAAGTTATATAAACAATAATTTAGCACATATTTTAGGGAATTATAAGAGGAGCATTTTATATGTCATTATCCCACAGGAATATTTTTCCAAATACTTCTGACTAATGATTGGTTGGAAGCTGCATATATGGAGGGCTGTTTTTTGACAATACCTTGATGACAATTGTTTATATTAAGATTGAGGCTATGATCTGTCAAAAAATTCTACCCCAACCAAGTGCCAGGAAAGAGCCAGACAGTGTTCAAACTGAGGTTTACCAAACATAAGTATCTAAAACTGTACATTAAGCTTGCAAGACTCTGTGAGTGGATTTATGGACTCATTTCCTAAAGAAAGTTTTATAATGACGGTGGTAAGTGAGAGAAGGAGCCCCAAATGCTTCCTCAGAATCCTGGACAGAATATCAGTGAAGATTCTAGATGTAACCTGGATTATATACATCTCCTGAAATCCAACTCCATTACCATCAATTTTGAGGAAACCTTAGTAGTATACACTAGCTGAAATGGATAAAGAAGTGAATCAATTACAGAATACACACACACACACACACACACACACACACACACACACACACACACAGCCTTTAAAAAAAGAAAAGTCACTTCTGGAATTTTTGTCATTTGGGTCGTCCATGTACTAGCAGCTGGGATAAATGGACCAAATCTTATATAGTAAATTTATTGTTTAAATTTTTAACACTATCCAAATCCCTGGGTATGGCAGCTTACCTGGTGGTTCTGTGGAAATCAGTGGTATGCCTGGAAAGAAACAGAGATGTTCTGTGTTAATTTACATAATTAATCTCTATTTACATAAAAGAAGACCCATCTAATTTACATACATCTCTCTGCCATCAAGGAAAATGTTTTGGAAAGAAAACACAGGAGAAGGATGTGAAAAGCAAGACAAATGTGTTTTAGAAAACAATTGAGAAGTTTTTTTTAATTCTCTATTTTTTTTTAGCCCTGTGAAAGGGAAATTAAAATGAGTTACTATTTGCCTCACATTTCTTTTTGTAACAATTTGCCTCATGGGAAAAATATCCATTCTTTTCATTTGTAACAGTAAATTAAACAAGGTGCATACTTACAGTCTTCCGGATAAACACATTTAAGGGTCACCTCATCGAGGATCATATGCTTGGGGCAGTAGG
This sequence comes from Acomys minous, assembly GCF_964271855.1. Taxonomy (NCBI): domain Eukaryota; kingdom Metazoa; phylum Chordata; class Mammalia; order Rodentia; family Muridae; genus Acomys; species Acomys minous. The sequence goes on from NC_140490.1 coordinate 108,732,863, forward strand.
GCAAGCATCCTTCAACTCTTAAATGGAAAAATAAATGAAATAAGTGTAAATAGAAAAGACGGCATTTAAATATTTGTAGCTTAAGTTTAGTATGCCTGAAATTCCTTAAACTTCATCATCAGGCAGTTGGAAAAACTCTATTTGCTGCTACTGCATCACACTTAACAAAATTTATGAAACTTCAAACGAGGAGTTCACAAAGACTATCACTCTGGTGGAGGCGATAGAGGCAGAATTCAAACATAGAATATTCAAAGAACAACACACTTATGTGTGAAGCACACTAAAATCATATTCTAGAAGAACAATCTTCTACATTTTTAAGACATAGGTTTTTAAGATACAGCAAGTGTGTTATTACTTTTACTTCCTTATTTTTAAATGTGTGTATGTGTGTGTGTTGTATGCAGATGCTCACAGAGACAGAAGAGGATGACAAATGTCCCGGAGATAGCATTACAGGTAATTGTGAGATACCTTCTGTGAATACTAGAAACCACGTGGCTCCTCTGTAAGAGCCACAAGCACTGTTGACCATGGAGCCATCTCTCCAGCTCCTACTTCGACATCATATTCCAGATGTCCTAGCACATTGCTATGATAGTTTACTGTAGAGTCTGTAGAACAAAGCACCAGCAGAGGCTTTCCCTGCCTAGTACTCAATCCTAAACTTCCAAAAAAAAAAAAAAAGAAAGAAAGAAACTTGAGATCTCACAGGGAAAAACTGAAGTGGTACATAGCTGAGGTTCTCTTCATATACACAGAGAGGAATAATAATGGAGTCAGAAGGTCTTGGGAGTGCTAGCATTTGTATCCAGATTCACTGACGCAACAGAGGTGGAAGTGTTTGCAGTTATGAGATGGAAAACGCCCAGTTTCAAGACCCACGATGTGCGGCTTGAATAGCAAACCCCACTATTTGTATGAGGTACAGAAGTAAAGTGAGTATCAAAATGTGCAAGATGCCGTGGGCTTGGGGACTCCCCAGAGAGATAGCCAAGGTATATTTAAGATTATATTCTCCTGCCAGTCAGCTGAAACTCTGTATCCAATGTCTCCTTACTGGAAGGAAATGGAATCTTCCCTGTGCATCGGAGTCTAATTATTACATTCAAATGTACCACAGAGAACTAACGTCAACCCACATATGCAAAAGCTGATTATCTGCGTCTCAAAGGCACCAGCAGGCTGTAATAATATTTTTAAGGTTTTTTTTTTCAAAACACTTCCAATTGCTTCATCTGTTAATAATTTGAACAAAGATATGCAGGCTTGCTGTTCAGGATGAACATGAGCTAAGTTGATATGCTGGGTCAGCAGCAGAGGGCAGTATTTGTGAAGCAAATATTCTCTTCCAGGCTTAACAAGGGACAGTTTGGAAGGTCCTAGATGCCACCACATTTATAAATGATTCTTTTACAATATTAACAGTTGGTTTCTACATGATTTGCTGCTTTTTAATACAATGGACTTGAATAATAAAACTTTAACCAATGATATAATTCTATTTGAAACTTTATCAGGCAGCAGAAGAGAATTTAAAGTTATAGGAGAGTTGACTAAAGACAGTGGATCATGGTTAAATGGAATGATCCTTGTAACTGTTGTTTTTAGTTCCTCAGATGATGGAACAAGATGAGAGCCATTCCCAGGACTTATTAATACATAGCTTGGACTGAGCCCAGAGTGTTTCTATCTCTGTTTTATCTACCCCTAGGCCCAGGCTGTCTGGTTTAACTAAGCTGTTCTGGCTCAAAACTCCTCTCCACGCCGATTGATTAGATCTGATTTCTCTCTGCTTCTCACTGAATTGCTCTGATTAGAAAAATTGTCTCTGAACTCCAACAAATGAAACTGCACAAACTGTACTTAACTAAACTGCACCGAACTGTACTCCCAAAGTGTCCTGCTTGCATGAACACGCCTATAATATTCTATCTCTTTCTCTCTCTCTCTCTCTCTCTCTCTCTCTCTCTCTCTCTCTCTCTCTCTCTCTCTCTCTTACTACTACTACTACTATTCTTCGTATTCCTCCTCCTTCTTCTTCTATAACACACAGAACTATCTAACAACACATCCTATATGAACACTTTTGGATATTTTCACTTCTACCCATGTGTAGGCCATGTGAGGCCAAGCACTTTTCTATTCTTTTTATAATCTGATCTAACAGAAAGCAGAACTACTCACATACAATAGGTCTTCAATACATATTTCAAATTAAAATTAAATCAACTCATAGATTAGCATGTAAAAGAAACAAATTTTTCCTTAGCAACTGGACACAAAAAATCTCCTAGAATCTGTTGATATTGTAATTTGGGGGCTTCTAAGCCAATGTTACTTACGGTGGAAGAAATGTACAGGCTAGGGCTTCTGGGTCACTGCATGTTTTAAAGCATGGAGTAGCACACGGTTCATATCTCCACTCACACATCCTCCTGTAAGGTATCACTGCCTGGATTTCTGAGAGAACAAGAGGAATCTGGGATTACGTACATTGAAACAGACATGCTGAGAACTAATAACTTCTGGTATGAACCCGCACGGTGGTTGGCTCCTCTTTCATCACGGTGTCGTGTAACAGACAAGGTTGTCAGATGAAAACATTACAAGTCTCTGGTAAGCAGAAGACCTGGGGCTCACGCTGAATGACAAAATTCAAATCGAATCTCCAAGCATTTCAGTGTTCTCCTTTCTCCTATGTTTAGTGACATTTTCACTGATTTTCCCATCACAGTAGTTGAGAACTTTGTTTACGATGTAATTTTGTTCTATTTTATCCTTGCACAACTCTGCTGAGGAAACAGAACTTGCCGTCTAAAAACAAAACACGTCTTCATTATGATATCCAAGCATTTTGTCAGCCTCAAGCAATGAAAAAAAAAAAAATAGTAAGACCAAACATGCATCTCAAAACCAAAACTCTTAGAGCAGGTTCCACCATTGTCCTCCCGACAGAATTTAGCACGTTGCCTCCTACATGGTAAGTATTGCTTGCAAACAAAAGACTAAATTGGTGCAATTGAAAGATACATGTCTGTAGTTCTAGAACATTCTATGTTTAAAGAGATTTCTCCTACAGCCTGTGGCAATACATTCACTTTCCCACGCCATGGAGAAAGTCCTTCTGGGACAGCTCAGGATTATCTGGCCATGAAAGCATTTAAACGTGCATCTGGAATCTTCTCTCATGAAGACTTTAATTATAGAGTGTGGCAAGGAAATGGGCTGTTTCAGAAAGATTGTGTGTGCAGAGCCGAGTGTGGAGTCCCTGCTTCATGGATCCTAAAAGAGGACAGGTTCTTAAGACTACGATAGTTTCCCAGTGGATGAATCCTCCAGTGACCAGTGTCTCAGTTGATGCCACCGACTGTCCTTCACTGGATCTCAAGTGGGATTCCTAGATCTGGCTCTAGTAGAGAGAGAAAGCTTCTGGGTTAACGGGAAAATGGAGGCTTATTAAGTTCAACTTTACATAAGATCAATTAAAATAGCCGCAGCCCTCTACAGAACGGTATACAGGCATGTCGGTACTTTTCCCCAAGAGCCAAGAGGAAGAAGCAGTGTTTCCAGGTAGCCCTGCCTCTCCCCAACTTTTTGAGTCCCGTTTAGGCTTCTTACAATAACTGCAGAATACCATAGGGGTGTGCTATGCAAATACAAAGGAAAACTGATGAGACTAACCCGGGCCTGCCTCCCTAAGCCTAGCTGTTCTGAAAAGTCTCTGCCTTAGAGGTGTCAGTGACACCCAGAGTGCCACCCCCTCTGCTGAAGTGCAGCTGGAGTATGTAGATGCAAGACATCACCTGCCCTGACCTTCTGTCCTGAGCAGGGGAGGTGGGGTAAGGTCACTAGCTCACTGGAAATCCTCAGCTTCTGTGGATTCCCAACACCCACAGGAAAATGATGAAGTTTCTTGTCCTGATCCCGTCTCTCTCACTGGACTACATCCCCCCCACCCCACCCCCACCATCAAAAAGTGCAGAAAGCATTAGGGTTCCCATGACCTTCTTTTGAGCCCCCTTGCCAATGTAAGAACATTCTCAGTCCCACTTATATAAATCCTCCTGCCATACTTAGAACCTTTGAACTCAGGGATTTATGCTATAAGGATGCTTTGGAAGTGCAATTAGAAATGACCATGCTGAGTGAGTTAACCCAGAAGCAGAAAGACTCACATGGTATTTACTCACTTATATTTGGGCACTAGCCCAAGGGGCATGTCCCATGAAAGTCTTCACTTACCAGGAGATAGGGATAGATGTGAGGACATTCTACTGGGACTCTAGGTAAGACAAATATAGGAGATGGGGAAATAGAAGGACCCAGAGGGTCCTAGAAACCTACAAGAAGAGCATCTTGACTGGTGGATCGGGGCCCAGGGTGGGGTCTGCTCAAACTATTGCACTAACCAAGGACAATACAAGTAGTAAACATTGAACCCCTACTCTGATCTACCCAATGGACAGGACATTCTCCACAGTTATGTGAAGAGTGGGGACTGAATCTGACATGAACTCTGGTGTTCCATATTTGACCACCTCCCCTTGGTGGGGAGGCCTGATGGTGCTCAAAGAAAGAATAAACAGGCTACCAAGATAAGACTTGATTGCCTATGACCATATAGTAGGGGAGGAGGTCCCCCTCAATCTTAGACCTGGGGGGGGGGGGGGAATAGGGTGAAAGAGAGAGGGAGGGAGGAATGGGAGGATATAAGTGATGGGATAACAATTGAGTTGTAAATAAACAAAGTACAATTGAGATTTTCTGGAATCTACCCATTAAGAGAGGTTTCCAAAAGTCCATGCACAAGTAGAAACGGCAAACAATTAACAATATTGATCTCCTTTAGAGGATCAATAGAGCAGAACAGTGTTTGGGAGACTTGAGACAGAAATCACACTGCTAGGTTTTGAAAACAGAGCGTGACCTCAGCTGAACAAAGAGAGGATCCTGACGACTGGATCTGCTTGGCTGTAGGCAGCAAAAGCACTTTGTGTGAAATCAGATGGGGCTTCTGCTAAACTAACGAAACCTTCCAGGGGGTCAAGAAATCCAGACACTCTGAATTCAGAAGACAGAGATGAATATGCTGTCTTCACGTTTCAGAATCAGATTAATATGAAGTTGTTTTATATGAAAAGGGTAAGTACAAATACTATATCATTTTCGTGAGATGTGAGTGAGTAGGTTCTGATAAAAAAGCCCAATAAGTTCTACTAGTAATATTTAGGGAAATAATTATAAAGGTATTAAAGTTATTCTAAACCATTTCTATCCGTGCACTTAATACAGTAGATAAAATCAGCATTCTTCCTCCCTTCAGCTGGTGAGTCGCCTGTAGGGTGGAAAGGTTAGAGTCACATAGTTCTACTCCTGGAATCAGACACTCAGTGTCAGCATCTGACAGGGCCGGCACAGTCTGAGCATTGGTGCTCTCTCTGTGGAGCGCTCTGGACCTCACCTTCTATGCTGAAGCTGCTGGACTGCTTGAATTCTTCCGAATCGTCGTATTTTGACACTTTGACACTAGAATCCATAAAAACAATGAAGAAGCCTTTCTTGCTATATAATTCGAATGCACTGTAGCCAGGAACCCAGAGGCTTTGGTGGTGGAAAAACGTTGCTCTCTGATGAAATGCAGAGTTTGCCTGCCAGAGCAACAAGCCAAGAGTGTCGTTGTCATGCACGTAGAGAAAGAAGTTCGGCCTTTCAGCAGATTCCAAGGACACAAGAGCCAATGCTGTAAAACAGAGGGCCTCGATGACTTAGGGTCTCGGCGGAAGGCACGGGCATCACGGTGTTCATTTACCAGGCTGAAAATAGTCAAACCCTCACCATGCAAAAGCAACGCCCACCTTCAGGCACGCCGGACATGAATTATGAGATTACAAAGCGAAAAGGCAATACTTTTAAGTACAGTAACTAACAATGAACCCTCCCAAAACCAATCTCTGGCAAGTTCTAGTTTTCAGTTTATCTTTTATGTCTTTGGTAAGGGAAAAATAATAGATATTTATAGCCTATAATATTTTCACATATAAAACCTATAAACCACAAAACCAGGTGATAAAAAAGAGTGAGAAAACATTCTAATTTTGGTGTGTAACCAACTTTACTTTTACATCAGTGGAATCTTAAGGGGAAAGGATTGCCATTAAGTGATTTTGCTACATTGAGAAAATGTTATTTACTCTGTTTTAGAAAACAGAAAAAATTGTCTGTTTCTAAAATGATGACAAAATGACTGATGTGTAATCAGGCTTTACAAAGCATTGGATAAGTATGATCGTATTTTGTTAATTTGCTTTAAAATAGTCCCTTATATCTGTAAGATTCATGCTATAACCCATTTCCTTAAAATATTGTGTCTATTTGGCGGGGGGAACATTATTGTACCTTTTAGGAACAGTGGCTTCTATAAATTATAAAAATCAAGAAATCTATCAAATGCAATGTTACCAAAGACATTTATTTTGTCCTTAAAACTTGTAAATATTAATACAAAATAAAATCAAATAATTTTTCATATGAGGAAAATCAGTTCTAACTAATATAAATTAAGATTTTAGACTTCCAGAACATAGAGAGTTCTCTTTACAGGAAAAAATAATAGGGAGTTTTCTCAGAAAAAAAATAAGCATTTTTTAATGAGATTATTGTGCTTGTAGAAGAAGCTGTGCATGCTCCTAGGTAGACTACAGTGAAAATGTAGCCTGGTTTCACTGACCAGGGGGCGCACATCCACCAGTAAGAACAGGTGCCCAGCAGACACAAGCCTGGCATATAACTTGCTGGTACATAAATAAATACAGTAAATAAAGGCAGATTCAAGGAACCAAGGACACTTGAGACCAGGACAACAGAGGTGCGCTGAGGACAAAACACTGTCTCAGTGATTGTCTATCTGTACTCCTCACACTCAACTTATCCGATACCCAATCAAAGCCTCCCCTTTCACTTTGACCTTCAACCATCACCCTTCCTCCCCAGGTACCACTCATACAGACTGGGGACCAGCCCCCTTCCCTCCTGTGTCTCTTCCCAAAGCCCTTTAGGAGTAGTGAGAAGAGATGGGGGCGGGGAAAAGATCCTTCCTCAGGCATCTGGTGGGGGAGGCCTTGCCCCTATGGTATTTAGTCTTCTCTGTGGGTTCTCTCCCTGACACATGTATTAAAAATCAAACCTGAATAAAACTACAAGTTTAATGTGAAAAAAAATCCTTTAAATGTAGGAATGAATAGTCTTTTAAATTTTTTTCAATTTATGTTGTGTGGGTAATGCTATAAACATTTAAGCTGTGAGTTACTTCATAACAGAAAAACAACTTATCAAACATCTGCAGTTATAACATAGCAATGCCAATAGATAAGAAATTATTTTACATATAAAACAGCCAATTTATATGCCAATATTTTATTTTACATTCTTTGGAGAATTTTAGAAATGTCATAGCATATGAAATATCCAATTAGTACTTGGGGAATAGTTAATGAAAAACTGTGAGTAAAAAACTAAATTTGCATTTTCAATTATACTTACAAGATGTCTTCTCTTTGAAAAGGCCTGGAGTGATCATAAAAATAAAAAATAAATTGCCACGACCACTATTTCTTGGCACAGAGAAAATGCTTCTACTGGTTACATTGGCACCTAGTACAAGGCCGCTCTGCCCATAACTTGCCAGCATATATGGTCCTTCTCCAAGCCCTGGGAAAGTTACAAGTAAAATAATTATTTGTTAGCATAGGATTTTAAGTTCTTTTAAATAAAACTTCTCCGTAAATATTGGGCTATTAAATTTTATTCGCTGAAAAATTAACAACTATTTTCAAAATAACAAGAACTTAGTATACAATATAGGCATTTAAAAATAAAAGTGGAACTATGCAATTATAAATGAATACATATAGTTAGGTATATAAATATATACCTGGGTGCATTCATGTATTTTTTTAACGTATAAACCAAAACTGGGTGGAGAAATGACTTAATTTTTGGGCTTCAAATTCTCTCAGCTCTAAGAAGGAATTTGTCTCGAGGATCATCTAATCTAACATCCAAGCTTACCAATGATGCCCTTGGTATCAGAGCCTCTGCGATGGTTCAGCAGGTAAAAGTGGTCTCAGTGGTAGGGGGAGAGAACCTGACCCATGAAGGCTACCTTCTGACTTCCACATACGCGCCATAACATACAGCATGAGCATGCACACACACCTACGTATGCATGTATGCATGTGCATACACACATAGAGGTACACTAAATGATGATTATACATAAAATAAACATTTAAAGACATGTATCTGTACTAACAGCATTATGCTATGATACTCTTCTAATTGCATTGCATGAAAAAAAATTCAAAGACATACTAGACAACATTTTTTCATTTTCACCAGTAAAGTGAGTCTAAAACAAAGAGAAAATGAGATGAAATCCTCTTTCTGAAAAGCCTCATCTCATAAAATAAATATATAATATGAAGTCTCTTCTTGGTAACCTGCTGTCCTTCCTCTGAGTGCCACCAGGTCTCCCCCTCCAGGGGACATGGTCAAATGTGAGGCACCAGAGTACATGAGAAAGTCATATCCCACTCTCCACTCAACTGTGCAGGTTACCAAGAAGAGACTTGATACCCTATGAGCATATACAGGGGGAGGTAATCCCCCTCAGTCACAGTCATAGAGGAGGGGAATAAGGGGGAAATGGGAGGGAGGGAAGAATGGGAGGATACAAGGGGTGGGATAACCATTGAGATGTAACAAGAATAAATTAATAAAAAAAAGAATGATAATGCTATTGTATTTCTGAGGCAAAGCTAATATATATATATATATATATATATATATATATATATTATGTTCCTTAATGTTTTTAAATTACTATTTTATGATAATGAGATTAGTGTGACGTCAGACCAATTCCCATGCTACTCATGTCCTTAATATAACCAAGTAAAGTAAAACACTTCTCTAATAAAGTCACCCTGGACTTCATTATTCAATAATTTTGGGCAGCATAGCAGCCTCTGCCCACATGGGGTAACAATGATAACACCCCTTTCAAACTCTAAGAAAATGACACATAACAACCATGAGGAACGTACCCACAGTACTGAGGCTAAGGGTTACTGAGACAATCCCAGCCACAACCTTTCCATTCTATTTTTAATTTTGTCTTCTGAAAAAAATTATTTAATTCCCTATATTCTTTAAATAATGTAACTATCTTTACGACATAGTTTCTGACACGAAGTAAATAACAAGGGAGAGAGAATTCAGCCGCAAGGGCCTGGAAAAACCAAGATAGCTTATAATATCTGGTGAAATTATTTGAAGTAAAAGAAGTTGAGAAAAATCACTTAAGCCAATGTTGTTGTTGTTGTTGTTGTTGTTGTTGTTGTTGTTGTTGTTGTTGTTTAATGATTTCTATCAACAACCTCTACAATTCTATAATCTTCTTCTGTCACTTGTCTCTTATATTTTTGGTTTTGAGCCTAGCTTTTAATGGCTAAACTATCTCTCCAGCCCCAGTCACCCTATCTCTATAGCAGTAAACTTGCCCTCCTGGGCACCTTGACACTCCCCCCCCTCTTACTGGGATCATAGAAAATCAATTCCCTGCCTGCCCCTCCATTTAACCTACCAGTGTCTCCTCAGGGCTGGGTGCCCTGGGTTCACCTTCTGATACTATGAATAGAGCATTGTAAATGGAACTAAGGAAAATGGTTTCAGAATTCTGCAATGCAATAGGAAACAGCCCACCATAATTGCCACAGACTTAACAGAAGGCAAGGTGAGCCTCGCAGCAGTGAAAGGGAGTGATTCAGAGTGTCCTGACTTCAGTGATCTGCGGAAAGCCGGGGGTGGAGGCAGGTGGAATGGAGCAGAGCTAGGGGAGGGTGCAGGCTTAAATGAGGAAGTCACTGTATGCAGAATGCAGACCACACAGAAGCAACACAAAGGCATCCTCCTAATAATGCACAGAAACATGCCTGGCCAGGCAGCACACACTTCAAGCCTTGGAAGTCCAACTCGTTACAAGTCCCAGCTGACCACATTTCTGCTATTTGCTTTTGACAAACTTATTTCATTTCTTCACGTCTCAATTTCCTCTTAAATAAAATGGCAACAAAAGCTATTCCTGTTGCTAGTATTAGTCAACCACTTACATTTTTAATTGTGGAGCCCAGAAGATTGATATGCTCAGTCTAGGCTCTCTGCCTCTCTCTCTACCCCTCCCTGTCACATACTCCTCTTCTCCTCAAGACCCCCCTGCCAAATCTTTGTTTATTGCTCCTTCTCAGTGTGTGTGTGTGTGTGTGTGTGTGTGTGTGCACATGCGCGCTACCCCCCCACCCCCGTGTGTGTGTGTGGGGGGGGGGTGCGCGCGCATTTCTGCTTGGTTAGATTTTCTTTTACCATAGAGATTCTGTTAATGTTGGCTTTTATTAAAAATCAATTTCTATAAATGTAACAGAACAAACAAAAGCCTCCTCCCTTTTCTTTCTTCATCATCTCCATGTCTTTGAGGTTATCAAGGAGTCTTTCTGTAATCTCAGCTGTGAGTTATCTCTCTAGCTTAGCTTGCTTGCTGGTCCTGGTTTCCTATGACCATTCTGCTAACTTTCTCATCCATGGATCACAGCCCAGAGTTGCTCAGGCACCAACAAGATGTCCCCTCTCCAGATTGTCTCACCAGTTTGGACTAGGTTCTGGTCACTGTGTCTACCCATTACACGGCTTGAGAAACAGCAAGCTCGATTCTTCAGCCTTCTGACTTTTTAACTGATGTCCTCATGCAACTCTTCCCTCATTTGTGTAAAACACCCACTAGACTCTTCGCTATAAGCCTGGATATTTGCCGAGGCTAGAGGACGTTGATTGTTATTGTATGGAGCTTTCAGGTTGATAATATGTAAGGACTTTTACAATAGTAGTAATAAAATGCATTTCCTATGTTATCATCTTTATTTTGTTTCTTTGTTTTCTACAATATAATAAAATGTATCTGTAACCACAACAATGAGTGATGATTATCAGACTTGTTCTCCCTATCAAAATGAAACTTTGTATTCTTTGATCAATACTTATCCTTTCTTATTAATCCTTCACACACACACACACACACACACACACACACACACACACACACACACACACACCACCCTCTGCCAAGCATCACATTTTCCTACTTCTGTGAGTGTGTTCTAAGCACACATGTAATGGAAGCAAATTGAAATTCATCCTGCCTGGATGATTTTATTCAGCATAACATCCTTTAGGTTAAATGATGCTGTCATAAATAGCAAAAGCTTCAGTTTTACTTTTGGCTAAATACTGAATACTCAGAGAAAGTACTTTAAGTTTTCTCACCACAAATAGTAAATGCTGAGATGGCAAAATCTCTAATTATCTGAACTTTCTTTTCCATTGTGTATTCATGTATAAGAATGATACCTTTTGCCACAGATATATAAAAATATTCATTTAAAATTATGGAAATTTAAAGCTTTAGAACAATGTTCATAGATATTGTAAGGATGCAAGCTGTGCCTCTGTTTTTCTATTTTACCTAAAATTAATTCAACTGTTAATTCACTTGTGTTTTTGCAAACATATTTTTGGAAGATCCTTTAAGGACAAATTACCTGAATCATACACTTTATTTATTTATTTAATTGTTGTTGTTGTTGTTGTTTGAGACAGGGTTTCTCTGTGTAGCGCTAGCTGTTCTGTACTCTCTTTGCAGACCATGCTGGCCTCAAACTCACTAAGATCCACCTGCCTCTGCCTCTATGAGTGCAAGATTACAGGCATGTGCCACCTTGCCCAGCTCACTTTTATTTTTAGAAAATAAAATTTAACACTAGACCTCAGAAAACTAGGTCAATTATAGAAGGAAAAACGTTTATAACTTTATCATCCAACTCATGAACTATTTAAGTTTTATTCATAGTACAAATAGTTTAAAAAGTTTTATCTGAAAATAAATCTACTATAACACTGCAATAATTTTCATTAAGATGTCACTTACCTTCATTATAATATTCACAATCAAGTGCTAAGAGAAAGAAAAATAAATATTAAATTGCATATGAGTTGTATATTACTTATCTGAATATGTACAACACTGGGACATGCATTTATTAATAACTACATAAAATAACAGAGAATGACATCATTAATTAGAAACTTACTATGAACAAAGGTGATGGGGTGTGTGTGTGTGTAGGGGGGTAGAGCATGTCCATGAGTAACTGATGTTTTTAAAACAGTCCCACTTTTAGCCTAGGTCAGCTTCAAACTCACAGTGGTCCTCCTGTCTCAGCCTCTCAGGTGCTGAGAAACAGGTGTTTATGACCAAGTCTTGCTCAAAGAACATTTTTAAGATGATGTGTTTCCATAAAATAGATATCATGACATTGTTTTAAAGGTAAACAAATGTTTGGCAATTTAGAAGCTTATCGCAGAAGCTGTCCACACTGCAATCTGTTCTTCAGATGACTAACTACCCCCGCAAGTAAATAAAGTCATTAAGGAGCTAAATCTGAAAAGGGATCAAGGTGGGATTTGAAAAGAACATCCTTATTATCAGAAGGATGCGATTTCACATGCATAGGGGGATTGGAATCATAAACAACTTCTGCGAGAATGGTATGTAATTTATATTTCAAAAGTTGCAGGCACAGCAGCCAAACATAATAGAAAACAACACATTTTTCCCCCTTTCACACATGATAATCTTTGATTGTCAAAAGACTGTGAAATTTAGACAACTAAAAACTAATTAAATTTCCATGAGTTTCATGGCATCACTCCAAAATAAAGTAACAACTAATTTGGATCTTCTTGAAAGCTGTCCCCTTAATAATGTCCTACGCAGGGTACCCACCACAAACAGTGGGTGACCTCCAGTGAACGGGCACCCCTTCTTGACAACATTTGTAAGCGTATGCTGCGACACTGGTGCATAAACATTCACAGTCCCCCCCCAGGTTACAGTTACATGTATCTTCGTGGCAGTTTTTGGCAAAAGAAGTAACATCGATCTGAAAGTAAAACGAAAGACAAACATAGCTTCAACAAGCACTGATTGTGACTAACTTCAAGCTTCTGAGAGAAGAGGCACGGCACATTTTTCACAATGGGTGTCATCAACACAATACTGCCACCTACACAGCTCTTACTGTTTCAACCCACTGTGTTGCCAAAGAAAATGGAATTACTAAGCAAAGGCCACCTCCAAGAACTAGCAAAACAAGTAAGAATAACAAATCTACTTTGACATCTGCACTAGGGCGTATTTCAGAATTTTGAAAGTGCTCTGTTGCACCGTTTCATTGTTGGCATAATTACCTAGCATTAAAGGAGCCCGCTCTATTTCTAAATGCATTTTACTTTTTCCCTTTATTTCATAGTCCTCTAAATGGCAATATTCTGGAAATGAGTGAGTGGCAATGGCAGTTTCTTTTAAACATCTCGTGGTCACTTAATTACTTCCTTTGCATCGTACTCGTTAAATTGCTAATGAAATTGAGTAGAGTATTAGTGTGTCACAGAAGAAGAGCTCGATGTCAGTAATTTGTGTTTTATGTTGTGCGCCCATGCATGGGTTAAATTTTCAAGTAGCAGCCAGGAGAGAAACCTTAAGTCACTGTGGCTTGGGTCCAGAATGAATACTATATTGCCTGTCTAGCAACTATGTTCCCTAAGAAGCATAAAAATCTCAAAATGGACTCTAGTCTGCCCATGTCCTTTTAATGTAGCAAGCAGTCCTGGAGTCCCTTTGAATTCCTAAAAAAATCTTTTAATATTACAAAAGAGTTATCACATTCAAAAGCACAACCGAGGTGTTTAAATAACTATAAACTGATAACATGTTAACATAAATTACATATTTTAGTAAAAAACATGTATTTTTTTTAACAAGCAAAATTAAGCCAGTGGAAAGAGTGTCACGCTTGACTTTGTTTGTTTGTTTGTTTCTTTGTTTGTTATTTGTTTTGGGGGGGTTGTAGAGTCCTTTAACATCTCTTTCGCAGCACACGCCGGCTTCCCCATTCAGTGCTGCACTCTTCCTGCCCTAGCTTGGTTTTGGCTAAAAGATAAGAAAAGCTCTCTGTGCATGTGTAATTGGTCAGTCAAAATAGTGGTTAATATACTTTGGGTGATTTTGATGGAGAACAGCGGTGATATCCTATTATGCTATATCCAAACTGTGGCTTTCTTCTTTTATATTTTTTATTTCTAAATTGGTATGTATTGCATTAGATCACATTTTAGCATTTTCTAAACACTGTGTTTTAGTGCTTCTCCTTTCTCCACACTTTGTTTTCTGCCCCAGCCTTACTATCTCTGATCCCCCCCTCACAACCTCTAGGGCACAGACTCTGCTTTTTATTCATTCCCTAGCCTTCCTCATCATCTGTTAATTACCTTATTGGTTTCCTTTATAGATATTTTTAGGCTTTGTCCTTTTATGTCTGTTTATATGTAAACATGTATACACTATAGGCTAGGATGTGTACATGTATTTTGCTTTGTTGTCATTGCTGGGTTTTGTTTTCCTTTCTGAGTCTGTATTTAATCCTGCACAGCATATTCCATTATTCCTGCACCTGCTGGTGGACATCTGAATGGCTGGTTTAGCTTCTTGCTGTTGAGAATAGAGCATGAATAAACTTGAATGTGAAAGTATCAGTGTGATCACGGTGATAAGCTGCAGATCCTGTGTAATAGCCAGAAGTGGTGTAGCTTGGCCATATGGCAGATTTTGTTTTAATTTTTCATAACCGGGCTGGACAAAGTAACCCCACAGGAGGAAAAGGGTCCCCAAAGCAGGCAAGAGTTGAAGACATCCAAACTCCCACTTGAGGAGTCTCACAAACACCCTTAAAGCCACGTAACAGCCCTGATGAAAGTCCCTGCTTTGTCAAAGGAGACACGCATGCTGATTTTGGGTTGTGAGCCAGATTTGCTGTTTATTTCCTGGAACACCATTTTTACTTGAAAGAACAAATAATAGAAACATACTGTCATTCAAACAAGAGGGGTTTTTTTGGCAGATGTTTTTAATCCCGTGGCTCCAAAGAAAACATCCGATAGCATTCGTTGTCCTAAAAAAAAATACTTAAACTTTTTGGAGTGTAAAATAGAATTCTGTAAAACTTGGTTCTATAACTGTGGGCATAAAAGTTTTGTGATACTTTTCTGAAAATACAGTTGATGATATGAATAAGTGTGGCCTGTTGCTTCTGCACGTAACTACAAGCATTAACATTTAGAAGATCTGTGTGTACCACATAATTTTCAAACAATCAGTACACAATGCTGTGGAATCACACAGGGGTGAAAGATTAGTTTAAAGGTAAATTAAGCCTAAAGAGTTTAATCCTGCAAAGTATAGAGTAAGTTGGTATGGTTTGAGACAGCAAATTGAACCTGGTCCTTATGGGTACCAATGTGGAGTTTCTTTAAATCCTGGGACCCAAAGTTATCCTGTGATAAAGCACATTAGATATTTAAATTATGCTCTTAGAATCATTCCTAAAAATACTTTAAATATGCCACTAGGAACCATGTTAAACTATACTAACACGGAATGTCCACTTGCAATGCTCTCTGATGGTAAGTAAACATCTATTCCCTTTACTATTTACACATGGTTACAAAGTGCTGTGGATAAACTGTATTTCATGAGCTAGAATAAGTTACAGTGACCACTACAGATGCACACTGTCAGGTAAGATGAAGGAAGAAGAAAGGAAATCAAGTAGGTATTTTATTTATATGGAAAAACACCAACAAATGCCCCCACCCCAGAAATGACCCTTGGACACCTGAGGAACCTGAGTTCCTGAATTCATCCCACTCATCCTAGCATAGACAGCAGCAATCTTTATGTTTAAGGTTTTAATAAAAAGTATTCATTTACCACATTGCGACAAGGAGCAAAAACGTCACTGTACAAAATGGAGCATTCTCTCTTGGCATAGGGAAATTTATTTTGATGTGCCTCGCAGGGCTTCAGTGCCTCAATAAGATCTTCACACTGTTGAGAATCAAAGGTGGGGGGAGTGAAAGCCTTTACATGGCTAGCCTCTGAGATCAAAGGACCCATGACAGTGGCATCTAGCATCCTTATCCTTTTAGACATTTTTACCTGCTGCCTGTTATCACCCATATGGCTTATATTCTGATAACGTAAATCGCTTCTGAGAAGCAACTGAATATTAAACAGAGCGATATTATAGAGGGAAAGTAATCATTTTGAAATTTTTACAAATACAGAATTTTCACCCCAAAATGTCTACGAGCATGAGACTCTCTCCTTTAATTTTACACGCTCATGTTCACTGTTGTCCCAGACCGTCTTCTGAGGTGTAAGATGTGCAGGTTTCTACAATCTCCAGAGCCTCAATTTCCATAAAAGCCACAATTTGCTGACTCTAATCTTTTCTCCATCCTCCTTCCTGTAAACCAATGGTTCTCAGCCTGTGGATCATGACTCCCACAGGGGTTGCGTATCAGATATTTATACTGCACTTCATAGCGATAGCAAAAGTATACTTGTAAAGTAATGACAACAATAACTTGATGGTTAGGGGTCACTACAACATGAGGGACTGTGGGTTACAGCATTAGAAGGTTGAGAGCAGCTACTCTAAACTCTGTCTTCTCAGGTCTTGTAAATGTTAACAACCTTATGGGCAGAGTATTTACTCCAAGGGTCTTCCTTGGACTGCTACAACCTCGACATGCTGTGTATATCTATTAAAATAGCTATCTATATCCATATATTTTATTGATAGTTCTCTAAGTAACTTAGCCATTAAAATTCCTCAAAGGAAGAGAATATTGTAGTCATATTGTATCTATATTATAATGATATTACATATTAAATTAAATATGGTGAATGAAGACAGAGCAAAAGGTATTTCGCTATGCTTAAAAATATAAGAGAAGGTGTAATTCGGAATGTCACCTTTGTTATTTCTGGACACATAAGTTGTATTAGACAAGTTATTTAACCTCCTTGAGATGCAATCTTTCCATTTGTAATCTGCAAACAATAACTTTGCAAATAAAAAATGTAATAAGAATACATAGAAAGTTATGAAAGTCCATTAACTATAAATTCTTATTTTAAAAAAATCATGTAAAAATACCCCAAATAATTTTACTCTTCAGAATATTCTTTTTATAAGTATGTTTGCTCTGGATTCCACATATGTAACTTACCTGTCCCAGGGCCCAGCTGTCTCCAAATACCTGTGCATTTCGTACTTCGAGGTTGTTAGATGTTGTCATGTCATTTGAAGTACATTTGTCAAAGTTCCCACACAATCCTGCCAACTTGTTCTGAAGTAATAACATTATAATTAAATATTTTCTATTTATTCTAATACACAAAAATATTGAAAGTTGGGAGATTAAAACAAAATTTGCCTAAAAGGGAAAAGGGAGGGAAGGAGGGAGGGAGGGAGAGAGGGAGGGAGAGAGGGAGGGAACAGGAAGATAAGAGTAAGGTGACTACAATCTAGATGTAATGTAAATAATTATAATAAAAATATATATATATAATGTTGCCTAACAATTAATTCAGTCATTTCTTCAGTCAGTCTTTTCTTCAAATATGAAGAGATAAACACAATTCCACTCATGGCATCCCATTCAGGGCACAGGTTGCCTACCTTCCACTGTGGCCCGACTTTGATGTGGATGGTTGTCTTCTCATCCCACAGAACAGTGATATCTTCCTCTGGGAAGTACACGACGATGTAGTGCCCAGCCTTCCACAGCTGGTATTCAGGTTTGCTTTCCAGGAAAAAGCCTGATCGCTTCTTCCAAACACATAAAATATATTAGAATAAGTATCACAGTCTCTAACCAAAGGAGGGGATGCATCAATGCCTTCCAGTAAGTATCTATCTAGCATGATTGCTTGCTATGTTTTTTTAATTCTCTAATACAAAATCAATGTATTAAATAAGAAATATATTAAATTAGTATTCATATTAATTTAGAAGATAGGCTTAACAAGAGACCATAGGAAAAATAAAAGATAATTCAAGGACAATGAAGAGAAGAGAAGCACAGTGGACACAGAGAATATGAAAGTCTAATGAATACAAAAGACTGAGGACAAAAATCCATTTTTCTCCCTTCAAAAGAAAAGTGTATCCATATTTCTGATTCTAATTATTTAAATGCAGTATAAAAGCAGACTTCTAATGTTATTAGGCTTTTTAATGAAATACAGAACTATTACATTTGATAATGCTTTCACAATCCAGAGAAAAATTACAAATAAAATTATTTGATAACTGAAAAAACAAAGCACAGTACAGATATATAGATAAATATATACACATATATACATATATGCACATCTATGTAAATGTGTGTATGTGGAAAGTGACAGAGATACAAAAGACAAGAAGACAGAGAGAAGAGAGAGGAATTTTTTTAGTTTTTAAATTTTAACTATTTTTAATATATATTTTATTAATTTATTCATATTACATCTCAATTGTTATCCCATCCCTTGTATCCTCCTATTCATCCCTCCTCCCATTTTCCCCTTACTCCCCTCCCCTATGATTGTGACTGAGGGGGCCTTATTCATAATAGCCAGAACATGGAAACATCCTAACTGTCCCTCAGTAGAAGGATAAAGAAACTGTGGTACATTTACACTATGGAACACTACTCAGCTATTAAAAACAGGAATTTTCAAAATTTGTGGACAAGTGGATTGAACTAGAAATGATCATTATGAGTGAGGTAACCCAGAAGCAGAAAGTATATACTCACTTATATCTGGACACTAGCTCAAGGGGCATGTCCCATGAGAGAGGAATTATCATCAAAGAGACTTTGGAAGGATTCTAAGGATGAGGGATAAAACTTAGGAACGAACCTTCATAGAAAGGAACAGAAAGCTGCCATGAGAAAGGGGATGATTGATGTCATAGAAACATAGGGAATGGCTTACACAAAGGCTTGGCCTCAGGCACATCCACAATATGTTCAGGCCCAAGAAAAGCAGTAAAGGGCTAAAGCATGGCTTACATTACAAAGCAAAATATAATCAATAAAGGTTTGATCAGGGAAGCAACACCTTATGGTTTGAAAGCCCAGAGGACATAATTTGAACACTAGAAATGGTAAGAGGGATTAAATGGGAACTATATTGGGAAACCAGAGTGCCTATAATTATAACCATGGCCTTGAATTGAGCTCATATAGTGATTTTTTTTAAAAAACATGGTTGTATTAATGAGAAGAAAACTGATTTCTCCAGAAGAAAGTGAAAATTGGAAACAGATATGAAACCCTTGATCCATTTTTCTTCTCTGAGTATGACCGAGCGTAGAGGGAGAATGCCGTATGAGAATCGTGTTTAAGTGAAATTTACATGGGACAGGTGAAATAAACAGTCTCGTCTATAAGGTGTTTTCCATCTCCCATATTAAGATCATACTTATAACTATGCCATACAATGCAGGCATAATCATCCATATCGCTAACTGGCTTTACCTAGCCTCAAATTCTTCTACTGCCCCATCTTCTATTCTCACTAGCTAGGATAGTCAAGTCATCATGTGAGCCATCTTAAACCTATGCCCTCCTCCTGCCAGATACTGTAGTCCCCGAGTATGGCATCATTGCTTTACTCTCTTTTTGACTCAAATGCTTCTGCATATCATGAGGCCACACAAGATCTCTCACTCCCAAATGAACTGATTTATGGGACCCACACCTAGAGCTTTAATGCTCTGTAGTTTCCATCTTGAAAAAAAAAAGTTTGCCTTTGAATTATGTGATTTTTGAACCAAGTCCAGTGGGACAAAGATGACGCCTCTGTGCCATAGCGCCTTGACACGCATGGATTCTATGTCTTGCATCTCCCATCTCTCTACACTGGTTTTCAGCCTTTGCTTCCCTTTGTCTGGGGAACCACTGCTATATTTCATCCACAGCACAGAGCCAGGACAGCGTTAGGCTGAGCATGGGAACCAAGTACCAAGAATGATAGGACGGGGCCCTCCACACTGGGAATGTCTGCACTCACCATGAAAGGACCTCTCTCTCCAAAAGAGCACATACCAAATGGACAGAAAAACATTTTGACAAAAGAAGCCCCCGGGGGGAACCAGACTTCCCACGCACCCCAAGTACCCTACATGTTCTTTTGGTGGAGGCCCCATTTTTTTGTATAGCCTGCTATGCCCCAAGATCACTCTGCCATGACACCAACTTTAATCTTCATTGTACTTTCCAGTAGTTTTTTTTTTCTTTACCTGACCTGTCTTTATCATCTCTTCCCATTCCAGCAGTCTGGCTTTAAATCAGTTGCTCTGAATCAAAAGCATACCTCTTCTATTTGCCATTAGACCCAGAATGCTTGCTTCACTGGGTGAGGGAGCTTGTGACAAGAACGTCGTTCCTAATCAAAAGAAGTGACTGCGCTCCGTACTTTTCAGATTATCAGCTAATGCTTCCTTTTAAAGGGGTCAGTAATGAACAGTCCAAAATAGAAGCCTGTGCTTTGGAAGGATAGCACTTCAAGCAAAACTAAATGATGCTAGGAAAGAAGAAGTCAGAAATGGAGATAAGTAAAACACTTCAGAGTACAGCTTAGGTGAATTTATAAAAGGGTTTTAATTTGCATATTAGATCCAATTATAATTGTGCATTTATATAAGGAACAGAGAGTTGTTTATCTATTTCCCTGGATGAGCAGCCCATTAGTTATGAAGAAAGTGGTACTTGCTATATTTTTACTTATGATCTCCCAGGAAGACATTTTAGCTGGGAACTTGTTGGGATCAAACTATTCCCGTGACTTTTCTTAATCTTACTTCATTCCTCACAATCTAAATAAAGGAGATTCATCAATGCCTGTGTACAGGAGAAAATTGGAGGCTGGGAGTTACACAGAGCTGTAATTACCACTTCAGAAATGTGCCAAACTGTTTTTATATGAGCATTTACCAATTTCTCCTCTTTTGAAAAAGTACCCTTGATCATAGAGACCTTAGCCTATAAATGAATATCCCACTAATGGCTAGGCTGAACATCTGTAATTACTTTTTTTAAAAAGATGTCAGTGTGACTGTAGAAGCAGTTTGATCGTTTGGTTGCTGTGTGATTACGCTCAATGTTTCTACCTGAGATACAAGAAATGTGCCAGAATAGAGGCTCTCAAACTGCAATACAAGAACTTGAGTGCTCCTGAAAACCAAAGTAGCAAAAAGTACCAGAAAGCAAATCCAGGGGCTGAACAGAGCACACAAATTACAAGGCCTGTCCAAAATGAAAAACTGTGGTCTTATGTTTTGTTTTGTTTATTGTTTTGCTTTTTGCGACAGGGTTTCTCTATGTACCAGAGCCCTGACTGTCATTGACTCTCCTTGTAGACCAGGCTGGACTTGAACTCACAGAGATCTGCCTGCCTCAGAACCCTAGTGTTGTGTGATTAAAGACATGTACCACCCCTAGCGTGGTCTTTTGTTTAAAACAGAAAAAATATGCCTCTTTTTACCAGAGAGGGCTCATGTTTTCTCTTGATCTGCCACGTAGCCATTCCAGTACGTGAGGCAGAACCCGGAAACTGGTCCTTACAGCAAATGGTCCAGATGACCTTCATGAAACTGTGTTTCAGAGAAAACTTAGGAAAATGGTGTTCTGGGAGTCTGTTCAAAATGGCGACCTTCAAAAGACCACCGTCAGACCATACACTGCCTTTAAAGTGAAGCTCACGTGACTTGTACCATCCGCGAACTTCCTTCCAGTCTGAGCCTAGGACCCTGGCGGCACTCTTGCTCCCAGGCCTTTCACGTTCTAGTTTGCTAGCATCGTGGCTTCCAGAATCTCTGTGGCAGCCCTGTTCTACCATGCCAGGGCCTTTGTTTCAGCCTAAGGCATGGCTACTACCAGCCGTGACACGTCATCTCCCAACCCTCGCCCTGAGTGTAGCCCGCTTTCTCTGCACTGCCAGCTTTCTCCTCCCTCGTCTAGCTAATTCATCTCTTCTTCCAGGATTTACTTCAGGTTATAACTCCATATGGAAATAAGGATGAAAGGATGGGAGGATCAGTTCTCAAAACTCATTATTTCACACTTTTACTACAATCTTCATAAACTGAAGAAAGGGGTTTTGTAGTCGCGCTCAGGGAAAGCTGGAGTGTGAGATGTTCCATAAACTTCACTTGAGTGGCACCGCAAGTAGGTGACCGGACAGGGTGCTAAATTGTTCTGACTGACTCCAAAGCCATGCTCCAAATCTCCCTGGAAGTTTAGGAAAATTTAGACGCTTTTCTGAGAAGCTGTTCTAGGTACCTAAGCAGACTCTGCCTAGCACATCACAGTGCCCAATCTTACTTCCCTCACTGAATCCTTCGCTTTAGAATGGTACTCAAAGGCAAACAGTATCTTTTCACTATTACAGATGCAGGGGGAGGAAATCCCCCTCAGTCACAGTCATAGGGGAGGGGAATAAGGGGAAAATGGGAGGGAGGGAAGAATGGGAGGATATAAAGGATGGGATAACAATTGAGATGTAATATGAATAAATTAATAAAATATATTTTTTAAAAATTGAGCACAAGTTTTAGTGTACGGTGGACACTGTGCATGAATTAGTAAATAAGTAGGTGAGTGAATAAAATTGATTCCAACTTCTAATTGGACAAGCTCCCAGTACAGGACAATAAAGGAAAGACACAGTGATCTTATTTTAGATAAACACACAGGGAATTGATTAAGAGATGATGGTGATGTAACGGGGTCTTTGAGAGAACCCTTGGGCATTTCCTGAAGGAGATAGAGCATACTGCACAGAGCGTGTCAAGTAGAAAGATGTATTCAT
Source organism: Acomys minous (assembly GCF_964271855.1). Taxonomy (NCBI): domain Eukaryota; kingdom Metazoa; phylum Chordata; class Mammalia; order Rodentia; family Muridae; genus Acomys; species Acomys minous. The sequence continues at coordinate 108,755,745 of NC_140490.1, forward strand.
AAATTACTTTTTAAAAGATGCAGATGAGAGGAAAAGGAACCTAGACTATGTAAATAACTGGGCTTGAAAAAGAAAGCCCCAAGAGGCAAGGGAGGAAAGATGGACAACAACCAAATTGCTAAGAATCTAGCACAGCAATGAAAAGACGTCTGAAAAATTTGAAACCCAGCAGACATGGGCAGTCAGATTTCCATACGGAGAAAGCTGTTGTTTCTGCAGGGCATGGGATGGAGTACAGGTGAGACCTCAGCCTGGTGTTAAGAAGGCAGATCAGAGGCTACTGAAGGAATTCACACAACATATAATTGGTTGCCAAGGTCAGAATGCTGATCATGGGAAGGAAAAATAGCAGAGAAGATTGAAATACAATGACAAATAGGATAAACAGGAGATGCAAGTGGTGTATGGCTTCCCAAAATGACACAAAACAACACCAAAAAAAAATCTAGATCTAACTACATATAAACAGAGTTATCCAAGTCATTTCTAGTCTGTTTTCTGAATCATTGGTGCAGGTTAGGTTATCATAAAAGAAAGAACTCACTAACCTGTTTGTAAGGAGCATCATTGAGGTAGATTTCAGTGTCCCCAATTGATATCAAAACACTTTTAGAACAAACAATGTCATTGTCAAAGCATTTCTTGTTCTGGGCAATCACAGATATATCAGAATCATCTGTACTCTGAAATATGTCAAGAACATTTTATTGGCATACATGTATAGTACATATAATTTTTTGCTTATTTTATTAGCAAATTTAAAGACAAGATTTATAATGGCTTAGGTTAGAATTGAAAAAGATCATACTTCTAAAGCAAAAATAAAAATTATATTTAACTAGAAATAAGAAAACATTCTATTAAAATACAGTCTTTAATTAATTACCTTTAATATTTTTTCAAATTTTGTTCTAGCAAAGCTTTTTAGGTCGAGCTCATTATCATAGCTCTACTTGTCAATCATTGTAGTCCTCTTTATCAATATATACCCATTAATATAAGTCTCTTACAGAGATTCATTTTAGGAAATAAATATTTTCCTTTATCTTAGGGAAACCTTTTGACTGCTTACTACCTCCAAGGAAAAACTGAAGTAGATACAAAACCGTGCCGTGCAGTAGCAGATAAGACTGCATTTTGAGGGCTTGCACTGAGCTTCATAATGGCTTATTTAATTCCAGTAACATTTGAAACTGGTTTTTATTGAACAATGGAAAATGTTATTGCCTAAGAAAGCCAGCCTCCTGGAAGAAAACTCTGTAAGCATTTTAAGTCACAACATGCTGACACAGACATGGACCACTTCATCAAAGAGGCAGCTGCATGGTGAGGGTTTGATCTCTATACTCAGACTTTCAGAGCTCACATTCTCCCCTATCTACTCATGGCCATCACTGTGCAAACGCTCATAGCGAGTTTCCCATGCGCTCATCAAGTGATAGTGGGATGATAACTCTCCCGTCTTCCAACATGTCGCATGTCCCTGATGAGGACAGTGCAGAGCTCTGGCAGGTAGCACCTGCTGGATAAGATGCACGGATGCATAGTGACTCCTAAAGCTTGGACTGCCAACACTTCTCATAAACAGGCCTAGTAATCAGATGCCTTGTTAGAGTGTCCGGGTGTCTGGGGAGAGGGGCTTGGTGTCACCTTTGCTTGTGCACTTGTTACAGTATGTGTGTTAAATATTCCATCCCCACCACACACAAATGTCCTGTGTACTGGCAGGCACAATATTCAAATGAATCACTTCTTGATATATCAGTATTCAGCCTACAGCCATTTTCTCAAGCAATAAAGACCATCAACCTTCTGCAATGAACTATGCCACCTTTAAGGCAGTGACACTATGCTGATGTTAACTGGCTGGGCCAGAATGACTCATCCTGGTATCCATAAATAATCCATAGTGTCTCAATAAATTGATTAGGGTCTGAACAAGACCCTAACAATGATACTACCATTTGGCACACCAACACAGAGAGGGGGGAATTATAAAAATAATAATTATGCTGTACATTTGCAAAGAAGTTGAAGGGGTGTAGAGAAGATAAAGAGGGGGTATCCAGACATCATTAAAGGGCATCATCAAAGCCAGTGCTCTGCCTGGCTTGCTTGTGGCTGGCTATAAGTGCTCTGAGAGACATGGGCCTTAAGTTTATCTCACTGAGTTAATCCCATAGCAGTTGAAAGAGAATTCCAAGACCACAGTGTGCTCCTTTATTTGTGATCTCACTGAATTTCCATGAAAGCCATTGCCATGGTGATGTGCTGGTAGTGAGTGGCATTTCTGGGATGGCACTGACCTAAATACACAATCAAGGATGTCCTGAAAAATTGAACTGACACTTCCATGGTCTTTCTCCTTCAGTAAGTTAGAAGTTCCTGCTTCTAGCTAGTTCTTTTGTATTTGCAATCTAAGAGGATTTCTTTGGTGTCTCAGTTTTGCTTTTAAAATGCCATATATGTATACTGTATTTACATCATTTCCCCCTCTTTATCCTCTCTCCAATGACTTCTGCACGCCCTCAAATAACACTCTCTTTCTCTTCTCTCTCTCTCTCTCTCACTCTCTCTCTCTCACTCTCTTACTACACTTTAAATAGTTATTGTTGCATTGAAGCGGGCAGGTTACCAAGAAGAGACTTGATACCCTATGAGCATATACAGGGGAGGAAATCCCCCTTAGGAACAGTCATAGGGAAGGGGAATAAGGGGAAAATGGGAGGGAGGGAAGAATGTGAGGATACAAAGGATGGGATAACCATTGAGATGTAACAAGAATAAATTAATAAAATTTTTAAAAAAGAATCCTAAAAAAATAAAAAAATAAATAGTTATTGTTTCACTGAGGCGGGCATGTGTCTTGGCTTGTCAACTGATAGTGTCATTCTTCAGGTCTTATTTAGACAATCAAATTATTACAACACTATGGGTGAAGCTTCCCTGTCACGCATAAAAGACAGAGTCTACGAGCAGACATTCTGGCCCCTTGGCTGTTTCAACTGGTCCTTCCTTTCTTCCATAATGTTCCCTGAACTTTTGGTATAGCAATTGTGTTGTAGATGTGTCATTTGGGGATGGGCACCCCATGGTCCAGTGTTCTCTACATTTTGCTTAACTTTAGTTTTTTGTAATGGTTTCTGTCTGTTGCAAGAAGCTTCTTTGATGAAGTGTAACAGCTAGATTTATTGATGGATATAAGACCAAGTATTGATATTGGTTGATTAATTGATATGCAATTAAAATTATCGTAGTTTAAGAAAGCGCCAGTGGTAGGATCTCCTCTAGGTTTCATGGACTCACTATCCATGGACAGTTGCCTAGGTCCCAGGCATGAATTTTCTCCTATTGAATGGGTATTGAGTCCAATTAGACAGCTGTTGGTTGCCACCAAGATATATGTTCCATCTTGCACATTTATGGATAGCTTGCTAGGCTGGTCATTGTTGTAGTTCATAAACATCACAGCAGGGGGGGTTGTTGACTGATTTTATTCCTTGGCAGCTTGCATAGCACCTTCCCATACTATGAAAGCAAGTCTTCAAGGAGAAAGCTTTTGGATCAATTTAGTTCAGTTTCCCCAAATCTATTGTCATAAGACTATTGCTAAAAATATCCATTTTAAGAGACCCCATCACAGAGATAACAGCTGAGTAACTCTAAGGCCAACTGTCTCTCCTGTCACGGTTCACTTGGGAACCCCACTGCAAGCATTACCAAACTACATGCTGACCTCCAGCCTGCACAATCCCACTAGCTACAGGGGAAAACTTTAAGTTGAAATCACTCATTTTTGGATGAGGTAGAAATCTGATCTGAGACATAGACTAGAGTATACCACACATGCACAGGTCTGAACCTCGTGAAAAACTGTACAAAAGCAGCTGGCACTCATGAGCATGCAAGGGATATACAAAGATGTTGCATCCTCAAACAATTCCTTTCCTTCACTTTCATTTTCTCTATTTAATATCTAATTTCTATTTAGTGGACCAACTTTGGTTTTGTTGTTGTTGTTGTTGTTGTTGTTGTTGTTGTTGTTTTGATTTTTTGTTAGTTTGTTTGGTTTGTTTGTTTGTGTTCTATTGCTTTTGTTTTGCTTCTGAATAAATTTTCCCAAAGGAAGGTGGGCCTGGAGTTGGAGATCTCCCTTGCCTCAGCCTCCAAGTGCTGAGATTATTTTAGGTTATCTGAATGCATTGCTACCTTTCTCTCTCTCTTCATTCTACCATGGATGAACCAGCCCTAGATTTTTCCTCTGCTTTTTTTTTTTGCTCCCCCTTTATTTACTTTTCTGTTCTCTATTTTCTTCTCATGATTAATAGTCTCACTCTGCTTATTTTCTTTCCATCCATACCCTTAGTGACAAATATCTTATTAGACACCACACTGCCAAGTCATATTACCCTGTCTAGCAAAGTCATGCTTCACAAACTGAAGTAGAAAACTTTCTATGGTGCTATGATGAACACAAACTGAAGTCATTCAAGACCACAAATCTATCACTACAGAAAGTAGGTGAAGGAATTCTATACACTGAAGAGAACAATAGAGACATCCATCAGGTCACAGGAAGAAATAAGTGAAACTAGGATAAGAAATGCAGTCAATGCAGATTAGGAGTGGGCCAGCATCACAAAACGATGATTGGAATCTACGTATACCCCTCAACAGTAACTCTAACTACTGTGGTCTTGGTTCCCTAATCAAAATTCTTGGAATAGAAATGTGGATTTTAAAATTTGGACTTATTTATTTCTTGCTTATAAGAAATGTACCTCACTGGAAAAGAGAAACACATAGCCTTAGAGAGAAAGGAATGAAAAATATTCCAAGCAAACGTAACTAGAAAGCAAGCAACAATAGAAATACCAATATACAACACAATAGATTCCAAAATAAAATTAGTCAAAAGAGATGAAGAAAGTGACTTCGTATTATGCAATCATAAACAAATATGCATGAGAGGCTGCTATATTTAAAGATACAGATTGCTCCAACACAGAAGCCATGAGGAAATATAATTCCTCACTCTCACAAATAGACAGGCAATCCAGACAAATCATCAACAAAGAGATGTCAAAGTTTATTTATGTGCTAGAGCAATGAATTTAGCATGCATCTATAGTATTCCAGAACATTACAGAACATGTATTCTTCTCACTAGCCCACGGAAATTTCTCATTGAAATTATTTCTAAAATATATTTTATGACATAAAGCAAGTCTTAACAAATATAAGAAAATTTTAAATAATTTCTTGGGTTCATTTGACAGCAGTAGAATAAAGCTAAAATCAATGAGCACAACCAGCTACAGAACATACACAAACTTGCTGATAAATGGATCCGTGAAGAAAGCAGGGGAAGTTTTTAAATTCCTAGACTCAAATGAAAACAATACCATGTATAACATATTTGAAAAAACAAAATGCCTGATAATAAACCTATCCAAGAAAATAAAGGAATTCTATGATAAAAAATTTAAACAGCTGAAGAACTTTAAATAGGATTCTAGAAGTTGTAAAATTCCTATGCCATGTGTCAACAGAATCAATGTAATGAAAAATGACTGTGTTGCCAAAGCCAATAAGGAGTTTCTCTGTAGTCCCCACAAAATTCCAGTGTCATTCACATAAAAATAGGGGAGAAAGCAATACTAGATTTAATATGAAAGCAGGAAATACCATGGGTAGAAATGCAATTGGGTAGAAATACAACTCTAAACAAAAAGAATTACACTGTGTTTAAAACAATACTTGATTTCAAGTTATCCTACAGAGTCATAGAAAGAAAAACAGCACAGTATTGACACAAAACAGATATGTAGATCATTGTAGCAGAGAAATGGAATTCAACCCACACAGCAAAAACTGCCTATCCTTTGACAAAATTGTCAATAACATACATTGGAGAACGGGTCCTTTTTTAAAAAATAATAGTTCTGGAGAAAGTGAATATTTATCTGCAGAAAGCTACAGCCCCTCCATCACCTTTTAAAAAGGTCAAAAGGATCCATGACCAAACCACAGTACCAGAAACTCTGCATATTAAGAAAACACAGTCTAAGATATAGGCAGAAGCATGGGTTTTCTGAAAAGAATTCCAGTAGCTCAAAAATTAATACTAAGAATTTAAAAACTAGATCATGCAACATTTAGAACCTTCTTCGCAGCAAAGAAGTCAAAGTGAGGAGACAGTCTACAGAATGGGAGAAGCCTCTGCTATGTACACACTTGACAGGGCATTAGACCACTGTACACAAAGAACAAAAAGTAAATACTGAAAACCACACGATGTGGCCAATGAAAGAGCTACTGAAACAAAGAGACAATTTTCAGAAGATGTAATACAAATGGGAAATATATTCAACATCTTTAGCCATCAGAAAACGCAAATTAAAATTACATTAGGACTCTGTCTCATCTCAGAATATCTATCATCAAGAAAGCATATTACAACAACAAAAAAAGTAGTGGCAAGAAAACCTTTATAGACACTGAAGGGGATATAAACTTGTCAAGGCACTATAAGAATCACTAGAAGGTTCCTCAAGAATACTAAAATTAGATCTTCTGTGTGATGCAGCTGTACACCTTTTAGTATAGACTTGCAGGACTTCAAATCAACAAACACAGGGACACTTACACACTCATGCTTACTGAAGCACTATTCACAACAGCCAAATTATAGAATCAGCCTAGCTTTCCATCAACAGATGAGTAGAAAAGGAAAATATGAGGTACATACACACATTTCAGTATGATTTACTCAACCACAAGATGAAATAACATCATCTGTTGGAATGTAAATGCAACAGTAGATCTTCAATATTAAGTAAAATAAGTTAGCCATACAAATAAATGTTTTTTCTCATCTGTGGATCTTAGATTTTTGCATATATGCCCTAAACCATTTACACACACATAATACACAAGCATTCATACATGCACATTTGCACATGCACACACACATGCATGCTCACACTCCCAGGCACACACATTGACAACAGAAGGGATACTAGAAGAAAGAAATAGGCAAACAGTGGGTAGAAGAGCTATCCATCAATATGTTTAAAGTATGTGGTCCATTAATAAAGTAAAAAAATAAAAATAAAAATAAAAATAAAAATAAAAATAAAAATAAAAATAAAAAAATAAAGTATGTGGTCCAGTTGCAGAATTTCTCTTGTGAAAATTGCCACTCTGAGCAATGAATATACATAAAATTAAACAAGATGTTTAAAAGAGGGAAAGAGTGAGTCCAAAGTCATTTATTTTACAAGATGCAAAGGCAGAATTGAAAATCTTAGTTTGTCCTTGTTTGCTTTAATGTTGATAATGCCATTAGGAAAGAAAGTGGGACTAGTTCAGTCAATGGTTGAAGGGAAAAGCCCAACTTGTAAGAACTCCTTCATTTCGGAGAACATCATTTAACCCTGTGTGCCTAAATCTATGCTTCCATGGACCCCTTTCCATCCTCCCTCACATTTAAAATGTCCTCTAAGGAGTTAAGTTTCCCAGTCAGTGCTGTCCCATGGATGAACGCCTCTGACTCTGCTGCCTCAGAATTCATTAGCATGCTGTGATGCTCACATTTTAATTCACAAATTATAATTGCATATACTTACAGGGTAAAACGTGATGTTATAGGCACGAAATGTGGAATAATTAAGTAAAACTGATTAATATACAGTCATCAACTCACCTACTTATCACTTCCCAGGGTGGGGGGTGTAGTTTATACTTTTTGCAAATTTCCAAAGTGATCCTTCTCTCTCCAAAAGTCCACACTATTGGTGCCTAACCTTTTCACTAACTTTAAAGGAGATTTTATCAAGACGAAAAGAAGAATGGAGACATTCCATGGTCTCAGCTCTAGGCTGGCACCATAAAGTGGGGCACAATGATGAACGCAAATAGAGATGGGCCTGGGTTCCTCTAAACCTTAAGTTTGGGTGGAGTATTAGCATGTAATCATAAGTTTGTCAAAGCCCCACATAGGCTCCCTGGATGTCTTATTCTGAGACAGAAGAAGGTGTGTTTTCTTCTTGATGAAAATGTTATTAAAAGCAGGGGGATTTTCATGTAAAATTTTTGTACACAGGATTTTTTTTTAACATCACTTGCAATCTGAGCACTAAATCAATCTATTTCCTAGTTTGGCCAAATTATTCTTGGGCTTGTTGGTAATTACTGCTGCAGGCAGTGCCTACAGGAGAGTGCTTAGCAAATGGGGTTGACAGGGTAATTAACGTATCTGTGTGATTCACTTTTCCTTGACGGGGCTGGCTGGAGCTCCAGGCTTCTCCCTGAACTACCCTTCTGAGAAGCATTGCCTGAACTTCAAAAAACAGCATAATAGGGGCCATTAAGATGATTATAGCATTGTTCTGCTAAAAAATGAATGCCATGCTTTTATGTTTTTATGAATAGTTTTCAAAGTAGAAAAAAAGTATATAATGCATGGTTTTGTTTGTGCTTCCTCTTAGAAAGAGTTATTTAGATTAAAAGTTGAGAGAAGTGGGCTTCAAGGCTTCTATTACAATTGCATTTCTGTTATTGTTCATCAAAGTGCCTCAGTGTTGGCTGTTCTTTATATTGAATCAGAAATGTCACGAAATATTCTATATTATATGTTTTTTCTCCTGACATCCTGCTATGCTGACAAAAACCTGCAACAATAGCAACACTAAGAGTTGTGTGCCTATAATTCCCATTTGTGATCTGCTTCAAGTTAATATTAGGCTTGGAAATAATGTGGCAGAGTTACTAGGCAACATAGTAATGATTACAAAGTGAGACAGAAAGGGTCAATATCAAGGCTTTTTATTTTCTTCATTCTAAAAGCTCTGATGGACAATAGATCTCCAAATGAATAAAAAAACTTGGTCTGTCAGTACCATTCAAAATAGAACACTATTTTGCTTGACAGAACCATGTCAACACCTGTCATACATAAGCCTTAACCCCCTTTAAGGGTAACCACTCTACACAATGTCCATGCTAATAGGTACCTATGAATCAACAAATAACTAAAACAGCGTTTATATCTGCAAGGTGTTATGAGATCACAGCCACATGGAGTTTCATGGAAACAACACATATAAAAAAATATAAAACCTGTAAGAGGCAGAGTTTCATGAAAACTGGAGAAGAGAGGCACAGAAGTAGACCAGGTGATCAGAAACAAAGGTCCACGGTGGGCTCCCTGTGGATCTTCTGATCCCTCTTGGACAAGGCTGATAGATCTGGACACAGGGGACCCCGCACAAATTGATGCACCAACCAAGGACAATGCATGCAGAGCCCCCGTTCAGATGTAGCTGATGGGCAGCTCATTCTCCACGTTGCGGGGAGGGCTGCTGCTGAACCTCTGACATGCACTCTGGTGCCCAGGATTTAATCAATGCCCCTTGGCAGTGCACAGAGGAAGGGGATGCAGGCTATCCTGCAGGATGGGACCTGATAGGCTGTGGTCAGACTGTGAGGTAGGAGGGTCTCCTCCCCCATCAGAGGCCTAGGGGAGGGGAATTGGACAGAAGACAGAGTGAGGATGGGAACAGGAAGATAGGAGGGAAGAGATAACCATCGGGATGTAATGTGTGAATAAATTATAATAAATAAAATATTTTTTAAAAAAGAAACAAAGGGCCAGAAATCAGTAGTTACTAGAAGACAAGAGTGATTTCCAAAACTCTTGGATGAAAACTGAAAAGATTTAGAATTGATTCAGTGCGTGGAGTGCCTGGTGCATAAACATATGAACTCATCACCAAGTGATGAGCTTGATCACTAAATCCCCATTTTAAAAGCCTGGTAGAGTGGCATGCGTATTCAGCTTCACTCCTTGGGAGGCAGAAAAATCAATTCCTGGAGCTCAATAGCTATTTATAATAGTCATTTTTTATCTGAGGTTCAATGAAAGACCTTGTCTCAAAAAATACAGTAGGGAAATATTTAGGTAGATGCCTGATATATGCTCTGGTTACTACACACACACACACACACACACACACACACACACACACACACACCAAGAGAAACAGAGAGACAGAGTGAGAGACAGACAAAGACTGAGACAGACAGACAGACAGACAGAGAGGTGGATTTCACACCTAGGTTATTACTGCTTTTTCTTTGTAGTTTTATGTGGATTTTGTAATTATAAAAGAAAAGTAACATTCTGCCTAAGAGCCAAGGTACAAATGACGTCAGGCCCACATTAATTTCTGTTCATCATTATACCTCAAATTCTCAGTCTAGATCTGATATCATAGAAAGCACGCATGTGTATGTGCACATACATGTCTCTCTGTTTATGCCTGCATGTGTCTGTGTGTGTGTGCGTATGCATGTGTGTACATGTGTGTGAAAAAGACAAGGTTTAGGTACTTCAGAGTAATGAAATCACAAAGCTCCCAGGGTTTGAGGAGAGCAGTAGCATTTGAAGGATGCGCTGAGAACACTGAAACCCTAACCTAAAGCATTATGGGAAGAAGCCTAGCAGTGACTGCTGTTGCTATAGGTTAACAGAATTAGAGTTGGACTCTGAATGTGAGAAACAGAATAATATAGTTCCTGTTTTTTTTTTTTTTAATGATCTCCTTTGTGGAGTTTTTAGCATAGGACAGGATGCTAAAAGTTTTGGACTTTGTGGATTTTTTTCTCTTAAATCATATCTTGATAAATCTTTCATATTAAATATTTTTTTATTTTTACATTCACATTTATATTATTACACACATATACAAATCTTATGTTGATTTATTCAACTATAGTAATTAACCCTGTTAATGATCTTTTGAGTGTACTCGGCATTTTTGTTGACAATAACTTACCAGAATCCAGAAATATTACTGTCCTATAAACAAGTTTAGTTATTTTTAAATTAATGAATCTAAAAACTTAAATCATATCTTGCTTCACAAATACAGTTATGACCTTTTCTCTAAATCTGTCTCAAGATGCGCACACACACACACACACACACACACACACACACACACACACACACACACACACACAAATGCTATGTGATGTTATGGTAAAAAGCACAAACATCTAAAATAAATAAGGTAGCAGAGCATTTTAATTGTTGAATTCTAACAAGTATTTATCCACCAATGTTATAGCAAGTGTGACACTGGGCCCTGCACCTTACCTGGGCAGCAGAGGAGTACAGAGGAATTTTTTTTAATAATAACACATTTTTATTGAAAATTAAAAATAATTCATATTACACCTCATTTTCTATCCCATCCCATGCATCCTCCCATTCCTCCCTCCCTCCCACTTTCACCCCAATCCCCCTTCCCTATGACTGTGGCTGTGGGGGACCTCCTCCCCCTGAATATGGTACTAGGGTATCAAGTCTTTTCTTGGTAGTCTGCTATCCTTCCTCCGAGTGCCATTGGGCCTCCCCAACAAAGGGACATGGCCAAATATGGGGCACCAGAGATCCTGTGAAAGTCAGTCCCCAGTCTCCACTTAACTGTGGAGAATGTTCTGTCCCTTGGCTAGATCTGGGTAGGGGTTTGATGATGACTGCACGTTTGTCCATGGTTGGTGCCTTAGATCAAGCAGAACCCCTGGCCTCAGATCTACCCATCATAATGTTCTTGTAGGTTTCTAGGACCCTCTGGGTCCCCCTACTTCCCTATCCCCTATAGAGGAATTTTAATCCAGTAACATGGCTGCTCTGGCAAGGGAGCACATCCAAACACCTAGGTCTATGTGATCCAACTGGAATAACAACATGCCCTTAGTATATACCTTTAATCCCTGTAACTGGAATGCAGACATGCCTTTAGTACATACCTTTAATCCCAAACAATAATGTCTAATTGAGGGACAGAGAACGTGACAAATCAGAGAAAGGTCTCACAGAATAAGTCAGAGATGGGCTACACACAGCTCTCATGAGAACAGACAGGAAAGAGAAGCTACTTAAGAGCAGCATGGAGAGAGCAGACAGGGGTGGTAGAGACAGTACAGTAGAGTTCAGGAGACAGTACAGTAGAGTTCAGGAGACAGTACAGTAGAGTTCAGGAGTACAGTACAGTAGAGTTCAGGAGACAGTACAGTAGAGTTCAGGAGACAGTACAGTAGAGTTCAGGAGTACAGTACAGTAGAGTTCAGGAGACAGTACAGTAGAGTTCAGGAGTACAGTACAGTAGAGTTCAGGAGACAGTACAGTAGAGTTCAGGAGACAGTACAGTAGAGTTCAGGAGACAGTACAGTAGAGTTCAGGAGACAGTACAGTAGAGTTCAGGAGACAGTACAGTAGAGTTCAGGAGTACAGTACAGTAGAGTTCAGGAGACAGTACAGTAGAGTTCAGGAGTACAGTACAGTAGAGTTCAGGAGACAGTACAGTAGAGTTCAGGAGACAGTACAGTAGAGTTCAGGAGACAGTACAGTAGAGTTCAGGAGACAGTACAGTAGAGTTCAGGAAACAGTACAGTAGAGTTCAGGAGTACAGTACAGTAGAGTTCAGGAGACAGTACAGTAGAGTTCAGGAGACAGTACAGTAGAGTTCAGGAAACAGTACAGTAGAGTTCAGGAGTACAGTACAGTAGAGTTCAGGAAACAGTACAGTAGAGTTCAGGAGTACAGTACAGTAGAGTTCAGGAGACAGTACAGTAGAGTTCAGGAGACAGTACAGTAGAGTTCAGGAGACAGTACAGTAGAGTTCAGGAGACAGTACAGTAGAGTTCAGGAGTACAGTACAGTAGAGTTCAGGAGACAGTACAGTAGAGTTCAGGAGACAGTACAGTAGAGTTCAGGAGTACAGTACAGTAGAGTTCGGGAGACAGTACAGTAGAGTTCGGGAGTACAGTACAGTTTGGTGCAGTTCAATTGAGTGCAATTTAGTTCGTGCAGTTCAATTCATGGAGTTCAGAGGCAGTTTTTTCCAAGCAAAGCAATTCAGTGGGAAGCTAAGAGAAGCCAGTTTGAATCACTCAGCTTAAAGAACCATTTTGAGCTAGAACAGCTGAGTTGAACCAGCCAGCCAGAGTTCAGAAAGAACTAGAAAGGGTAAACTTATTCAGCAGTAAGTCTCAGAGACTGAAAAGATTCTAGGCCTAGTTTGGTAGGCTGAGCCTGGAAGCTGAAGCCTTCAAAGTCTGGTTTTGCAGAAGATTAGATTGTATGGAGCCTAGAAGCTTCCAGGCCTAGTTAAGGATAGTTATATTAAATATGCTCTGTAATAAAGCTTGGGGATGGCTTTCATTTCATCCCTTCTTCTGAGGAAATAAAAACATTTACAGAGTAGAGTTGGCCCTGGGCATAGGAACTATGGGAGAGCTGGCCAAAGATGTGAGCATGGAGAACAGACCCTAACTCTCGTCTGCCGTGCAATGGCGGTGGCATGGGTGCATGTGCAGACAAGGGAGAGATGCCCTCCTCCCCTCCCTCGTCCCTAACCACCTATGGTAAACAGAAGAGCTAGCCAGAGTCATGAGAGTGGGAGAATTGGCCCTGTCCCTCACCTACTGCAGCATTTGGGAATGCAGACCCTGCACCTCACCTGGGCAGCACAGCAGAGCTGGCCTTGAGAGCAGAGACGGGTGGGGAGTGAAGTGGAGGGGTGTGTGTGGAGCCAGCACCAAGGGCAGGAGAGTGGGAGGGCTGGCTTTGAGCTTTGCTGGCCAAGCATTGGATGGGCCAGCTGGGGCAAGGCAAGAGAGCTCACCCCAATGGTATGGATAGGGGAGAGCTATCCTGCTGGCCAGCTCATATACCTCTCAGTCCCAGACCCAGGGCTTTGAATTGGCCCACACCAACATCTACCCTTTCAATGAACTGCTGGGATACAGGAAAGGGCCCAGTCCTAAAAATTCAAAACTTCAGGATCTTTCTCTATGACACAGGGCAACACCAAGATATCTGAGAGGAGTCCTGGTGAGGATCCAGTAGCAGAAGCCTGAGGCCTTGAGCCAGTGCAAAGACTCATTGCAATCAACATTTTCAAGCAAAGATGTGTGGACAAAGGGTATACTGTGGGACATACTGATATACATTACAGGTTCCACAATGATAATTTTTCTTCCATTGGGGGGGGGCAGATGTTTCAAGGATAAAGGGAGAGTTTGAGGGGAGAGATAGATGAGTGGGATTGTGATGCATATGTGAAATTCACAAAGAACCAATAGTTTTTTTAAAATGCCTTCTAGTGATAAAAAACAAATCTAACTTCCTTCAATTGGGTGTGGGTGGTCAAAAAAACACTATACATTTAAAATAAAATGAAGTATTATTTTTTTGAAAGTCCAATTGAGACATACAAATAAATATTTTATGAATTAGATTACTGAGTCCTTCTCAGGACCCAAGGGAATTCAAGATAAGTTTGACCAGGTGAAAGGGCATTGCAATAGCCGATGGACATTCTCCACTGTTGAGTGGAGAAGGAGATCTAACTTTCACACAAACTCTGGTGCCCCATATTTGAACATGTCCCTTGGATGGAGATGCCTGGTGGCACTCAGAGGAAAGATAATAGGTCACCAAGGAGAGACTTGATACCGTATGAGCATATTCAGGGGGAGGAGATCCCCCTCAGACACAGACTTAGGGGAGGGGAGGGGAGTAGGGGGGAAGTGGGAGGAAGGGAGGAATGGGAGGATACATGGGATGGGCTAACAACTGAGATGTAATATGAATAAATTAATTTTAAAAAACCAAAAAAACAAAAAACAAAAACAAAAACAAAAAAAAAACAAAAACAAAAACAAAAAAAGAAAGGGCATTGCAGATAAGGCCTGGATTTGCAATCAATACAAAGATGAAGGAGATCTGGCTCACAGGAACTAAGTGCTCTGGGCACTAGAGAACCACCCCCCAAGTCAGAGTGGAACCAGGGGCCATCTTCCCCTCTCAAAGGAAGCACTGATGTTTCCAGAAGGAAGGCTCTGCCATGGGAAGTCGTGGCAAAGAGAGTGACCATCAGCAAATAGTACCACTAAAAAGATTGAACTGAAAAGAATTCAAGCACTAAGAAATTCAGGCAATCATATTTCAAGACAATGGGTCAGCTTACATCGATTAATCACTAATTTGTCCTTTGCATACAATATTATGCTTTATTATCAAAAGAGATGATGTACTCTTTTTTAGATTTTTGTTTTCTTAGCTTACCATGTGCACTTGAAGTCAATTTGTCCTAAAAACAAAAAAAACAAAAAAAAACAAAAACAAAAACAAACAAACAAACAAAAAACATTTGGGGCCCTGATTACAGTTTTATTCATTTTAGTAAAAATTTCCCAAGTTTATCAATAAAATTCAGTACAAATGTAGTTCTAAAGTAGGCATGCTGTGTTCTTTTGAGAAAGAAGATTGCTACATAAGTAGGCACATACAATTCTAGAACTGCTACTCTTCAAGCCTTTTTTATTAAGTTAGCTGATCATCAACCATACATTGAATTAATGGTTTAAATAGGACTGCTTCTAATATGCTGAGAAAATGATTCTTATGATGCATTATACACAGGAAGGCAGTCCTATCGAGATTTGGAACAGAACAGCACATGTTTGTTTTAACATGAGGGTATTGTGGCACACGAAGGATGAATGTAGGGTACAAATGCTCATCAGAGTGGCTTTATTCTGTTGTGGTGCCAGTAAGAAAACTACACGTAATAATTCAGTATCGAATAGTAAAACATACTTTCCTGACCAAAGCAAATACTCAACTTTTAAGCGTTTTCAGAGCAGTCACCTGTTTGAAATATTGTGGCTAACCTCACTGGAGAAGCTTCTCCTTCTAATAGATGGCAATTAACACAGAAACCTTCAATTGGTCAATGTACACAAAATAAAAGGCTGTGGAGTGCTCAGTCCCTAATGGAGTATACGCATCACATCCCTGCCTCGGAGGTTCAGAGATCTTAAGAAATGAGGCGTTAAAGATTGTAAGAGCCAAATGTGGTGGGAAACAACAAAGAAACAGCGTTTCCCAGGCATAACAGAGCAGTTTCCCAGAACCCACAGGGATTGTGATAACATGCAGAAGACCTGTGCAACCTTAAGCTAAGCAAAACCTCAGCACAGAGGAGGGAAGGCGGGCACAGGGTCCCAGCGCTGGCTGTGGCACTACTGACATTTGATAGCTGTTGGCAGAGGAAAAGTCAGTTTTTCTTATTGATGTGACTCCTGGTAGGTTAACTACACTCATGGGCAGGCTCCATTCCCAAGCCTAGATGGGTAACACAAACTGGATTTGACGGGCAGAAATCATGAAGTTGGGTTGGAAGCAAAGGTGGAGAGGGTGGGTATGGAAAGAGGATGAGGAGATAGGGAGAAGATAATCAAAGGATACTGTATGAAATTCTCAATGAATTATTAGTAAAAATGTTATTTAAAATCCACACACCTTCATTCCCAGCACTTGGGAGGTAGAGGCAGGCGGATCGCTGTGAGTTTGAGGCCAGCCTGGTCTACAAAGCAAGTCCAGGATAGTCAAGGATACACAGAGAAACCCTGTCTTGAAAAAAAAAAAAAGAAAAAAGAAAAAATACTAGGGTCTGGAGAGATGAATTAGCAGTCAGCAGCACTGTTGCTCTTGTAGTGAACTGGGATTCATCTCCCAAAACCTGCATGATGGCTCAGGGCATCCTATAGAGGATCTGGCACCTCTCACGACCTGTCTGGATACCGGGCATGCACACGGTACACATGCAAATGTGCATTCAAGACACTCAGATACATAAAACATAATATTTTTTTAAAATCCACTAAAACTTGTCATAAGAAACAAATGTAAAAATACAGTGGTTGGTATTGTTTTCAACTGAAAAAGCTAATAAAGGATTTTTTTAGCCAGGTATCAGATATTAATGGGTAGTTACTAAGTGCATCAAATGCCCAAAATTCCCCAGATAACTTGGGGAAGGAAAAAAGGGAGAAATATGCACACAATTCTTGCTTCAAAACTTTACAGTTTTCTCAAGTTAATCTGTTCTAATAAAGAGATGGATAGTAGATGTACCTTTATTAGTATAGTTAATTAATAAACAGAAATGATTTAAATGAATTAATGCATGGGAAAGGACCATTGTCACACACTGGAAATTGTTTGCATAGACAGTGGAGTGCGGATTAGATTTTAGGAAGTTGTGAATTGTTTTTACTTGTAAAATGAAAATACCAATTGGCAAAATTTTCTCTTACTACTTGAAATGGCACCACAAAAGCATCTCTAACAGAAATAATACATCCAATAGAACAGAACATGCTTGATTCAATGGTATCAAAGAAATGTCCTTTTTCTGAATATGACAAAATATTCAGAAGAGGAGAATTTCAAAGAAATAATTAATATTCAGACATTCCATCATGTTTTGTTGTACAAACGCTTCCACAATTACTAGCAAAGAGTGTAGTTTCTGCACATAGAGCATCACTACCACCTGGGATCTTGTTTAAAAAGTTGAAAACAAGACTCCACTGCAACCTATGGAAACAGAGTCCACACTAACAACATCCACGAATGATGTGCATGAACACAAAAGTTTAGTTGTTTTGATATCATCACAATGAAAGCAGCTATATGAACTTAATATAAATGCTCACCACTGCAAGTAACAGCAGTTAATTTAACTGCCTTTACTCTGCTATGTAAAGAGACTGTAGTATATGTCAAACTGGTGGTTTTTTAACTTTATAATTCAGTTATAATTATGCTATTCTCTAAGAGAAAGCCAAAAGAAGCGTAATCCATTGCACTGATTCATAGTGATATATGTTCTAATTGCACAAATACAAAATAATCAGAATAATATTACAAATTGTGTTTATATGATGGCTATTAAAATAATAGAACACAAGAACAGGGACGATCAATACAAGTTGGAAAAGAAAGTAATTACACTTCTAGAATACACATTAATTACTGTGTCTTTTCTTATGCTCCAAACATCAAACAATACACACAACAAAACAAAACCGAATTTTTTCATCCACAGTGAGATGCATTATTAATTGAGCCACTGAAGAGAATACACTTCAACAAAATAAGGGCTTTATATGATAAACTCACAACCAACAGCATCACCAATAGAGAAAACTTAAAGAAAGCGTATTAACCAGGAGCAAACTGGGCAGTCCACTGTCCCTGTTTCTATTTAAGACACCATCTGGAGCAATAAAACAAAAGTGGAAACGTAAAGGCTACAAGAAAGGTAATAACTCAAATGCTCTTCAATTGCAGATAACATGACATTTTAACATAGCAGAATCCCTAAAACTCCATCAGAAAACTTGTAATAATGAGCCATAATTTCAGCAAAGTAAAAGGCAAAATCAAGTTAGAAAAATCCGTAGCCTTTTTACATACTCAATAGGAAACATGTTCATAGATTGGTAAAGTTACTATTGTGAAACAATCATCATCCCATATTCACAACATTCTTCACAAAAATTGAAAGAAAAAAATCTATCCTAAACTGAACTTCATATGGAACCACAAAAATACCTAAATAACAAAAGCAATCCTGGGAATAATAATAATAATAATAATAATAATAATAATAATAATAATAATAACAACAACAACAACAACAAATGCTGAAGGAATTACCATACAAGATTTCAACCTACATTACTGGGCTTCAGTAATTAAAAACAGCATGGTGCTGTTAGAAAAACAGGCATGTAGGCAAGGGAAACAAAACAGAGGACCTGAATATGAGTTCATATAGTTATCGATTTCTGATATCTGAATTATATGCCAAGAAATGCAGAAATAAAGATAGAAATTTCAACAAACAGCCCTGGGGAAACTGGTTGCTCACGTGTAGAGGAATTTAATCAGACCAATACCTATAGCCCTGCACAAAATAAAGTCCAAGTTCATCCAAGACCTCGCTGTGAAACCTGAACCCCTGGAACCTGCTAGAAGAAATATAGAGGGTGCCTTACAAGGTCAAGGTACAGAAAAGGACTTTCCGGACAGGGCTCCATTTGCCTGGGAATCGATGCCAAATACTGACAAGTGGGACGTCACAGAACTAAAATGCTTCTTCTGTGAAACAATGGAAGCAATCTGTAAAGTGAAGAAGCAACTGACAGAGTGATTAAAAATATGCCCTACAGGCTCGTCTATAGCCTATGGAGGCATTTTGTCAATTGAGTAGTCCCCCAACTCTGATGACTCTAGCCTGTGTCAAAATGACATAAAATTAGCCAGCCCAAGTAGTACCCAAGGATAGTATGTAAATTGCCAAGGGGAAAAAAAAAAAGCAACCAATAGCAGTACCCAATTATAAACCCTATCCTAATGGTACAATAGTGGACCTTATAACTTGGAGGTAACCAACATATTGGGAGTAGAAATTATGTAAACCGGACTTAACCAGCTACTACATAGGAGGGAATCAAAGCCTGGTACCACTCACTACAGTGTCTAGTGAGGCCATGAAATCTAGAGGGAATCATATTACTGCCACTTTCTTTCTTTCTTTCTTTCTTTCTTTCTTTCTTTCTTTCGATGGGGGGCAGTTGAGACAGGGTTTCTCTGTGTAGCCTTGGCTTTCCTAGACTCACTTTGTAGATAGATCTAACAGCGGATTCACCTATCTCTGCCTCGCAAGTGCTGGGATTAAAAGCATGTGCCACCATTCCTGGCCTTACTGCCACTTTCTTAAAACAATTAAATTTCTAGCTCCATTCTCAATATGCATCCTTATACCCACAGAAAACTGTGGGTAGTTCCTATCCCTCA
The DNA here is from genome assembly GCF_964271855.1 of Acomys minous. NCBI lineage: Eukaryota > Metazoa > Chordata > Mammalia > Rodentia > Muridae > Acomys > Acomys minous. The sequence continues at coordinate 108,775,474 of NC_140490.1, forward strand.
TCAAAGAAGCGCTTTATTTTATTTAAATAATTTATTCAGATTACATCTCAATTGTTATCCCCTCACTTGTATCTTCCCGTTCCTCCCCTCCCTCTCTCTTTTACCCTATTCCTCTTCCCTAGGCCTGTGACAGAAGGGGACCTCCTCCCTGACCATATGATCACAGCCTATCAGGTCTCATCCTGGTAGCCTGCTTACTCTTCCTCTGAGTGCCACCAGGCCTCCCTACCAAGGGGAAGTGGTCAAATAGGGGACACCAGAGTTCATGTCAGAGTCAGTCCCTGCTCTCCACACAACTGTGCAGAATTGGCTAATCTAAATAGGGGTTCTAGGTTTACTGCATGCATTGTCCTTGGTGAGCAGACCCTGCCAGGTCCAGATCGAGCAGCCTTGATGGTCTTCTTGTAGATTTCTAGGACCCTCTGGATCCTTCTATTTCTCCATTTTCAGCAGCCCATGATCATTAAGAATGTTATAAATGATCAAACTGTAGAGCACAACTGACCATGGGTTGTCCGGCCCCAATCAATAGACCTACCTACAACAAAACCTCCATACCTAAGAGTCAGAGATCACTGAAGAGCTGCACACATGATCTCTCAAAACTGCTGTCACCTAAACAAGTCCTGCATATCCACAAAGCTAGTAGAAGTGCACTGTGGATGGTGTAAATCTCGTTAGGACAGACTCCTAGATAAAGGTATTCAAATAACTAATAGCTGCTGACCCATGATACATTATCCAGCCACAAGGATCAGCCTTTAACACATAAGCATAAAAGTAACATTAAATAAACTCAGCAAGCTTTATATATGTATGTAAGGCATGGTAGGAATTATGAAAATGAAGTACGCAAGTATGGGATTTAAAAAATAAAAAATGTAATTCAAAAATATAAATATACACTTGACAGATGTAATAACTATATTACACCAAACCCACTACCATTTTTCTATAAGAAACTTAAAATCATTCATAAATAACAGCCCCTTTTACCACTGATAATTCAATAATATTTATTGCGGTACTTGTGAAACAAGTGCTCATGGTTGTTTAATATGTAAGAAAAATCTTCATGAAGTTGATCTTTTTTATTTTATGGAAATGGTCAAAATGGATCTTATACTCTATTCTCATGAGACGAGGCAGGCTTATAGAACAGAATCACATATAATCAGAATGTGATGTAAAAACTATATCTAGAAAAATACACTAATCACACGTTTACTTGCTGGGGGAGGGGCGTTCATTTTACTGTTCTCGTGTGACTCTATTGAAAAGCTTACATTTTTTTTTCATTTATATGTTTAATTCTGAAACCAGTGGTGGCTAAACAAACTATGCATATAAACTATCCATACACTTTACCCATATGAGAAATTTTAAGATTCTTTTCAGATATACAAATCCAGGAATTTGCCAAAGGACGCCATCAAAATAGCATTTCTAGAACCAAAAATTATATTCATTATATATAAAATATATGGTTTAATGTGTTATATTATGTTTTCATGCCAAGTTAAAAATAATTAAAATAATTTCCATTTAATGAGCAATTAGTCAAGCCCTTTTTACCCTTGGAGATAAGTAGAGTCATTATTTTCATTTCACAGACAAGGAAAAAGGCATGGGGCTAAAGAGTTCATCTATTCCTTACCAATAAGAAAATTGAGGATGAGTTTAAAGCTAAAGAAATACATTTAAAGTGAATATGGAGAGTGGGGTGTGACTTTTACATGTACTCTGGTGCCTCATATTTGACCACGACCTGTGATGGGGAGGCCTGGTGGCACTCAGAGGAAGGATAGCAGGATACCAAGAAGAGACTTGATACCCTATGAGCACATACAGGGGGAGGAAGTCCCCCTCAGTCACAGTCATAGGGGAGGGGAGTAAGGGGAAAATGGGAGGGAGGGAGGGAAGAATGAGAGGATACAAGGGATTGGATCACCATTGAGATGTAATATGAATAAATTAATAAAAAATAAAAAATAAATTTTTAAAAAGTGAATATGGCAGTCATAAACTTCATTAGTAGTATATACTAATGTGATATGCCACAGACAACATGTTGTTCTGTACCTTGGTCTTATGCAAAATAAAAACAAAAAAAAAACAATTATGACCAACCTTTATCAAAAAAACCTGGCAATCGCTGATGTAATCATATTCCAAGCCATCAAAGGAATGATAATGCCGGTCCCCATATACTGTGCACACAGCAGGACATGGGTAATATGTGCAGTTGAACATCCCCCGCCGACAAACACTATTAAAGAATGACAGAAGTTACCTTGTGGAGAAGTTAGGTTCTAGCCAATAGTTTTGTTTTCATTTTATGTATGTGGGTGTTTTTCCTGTGTGTATTTCTGTGTACTCTGTGTGTGCATAGTGCCCGTGAAGACCAGAAAGGTAGGGTTGGATCTCCCTGGAACTGGAAATCAAACGAGGGTCATTGCTGCAGCACTAGCATTTTCAAGTAGCCTAACCATTTGTACTCAGAAGCAACCAGAGTCAATAATCCTTATTAATATCGACAGTTCATTCTGATAATGCCAATTATAGTGACCAATTTGTCTTGTGTTTACACTTAAAGTACCAGATACAAAAATTAAATGTGAAACACACAAAAAATAGATAACAGAATGAAAATTGAACATAGGCTTACTAGCACCCAGAAAGCACAATCCAACCCCTTTGTTTAAGCTAACTGGATACTATCTTCCTGATTTTAGAATATTTGTGTATATTTTAAGGAAATATTAGCAAAACATGATTATTTTGTGGCACTGTACTTATTGACTTCTAAACAGTCCAACTTCTGTTGAATAAGGACTTCTCTTTGGAACCCTTAGCATTCTCTTATAAGTTTACAATATTTTTCCTATTAAGTTGCCAAATTGTCATATTTCATACTTCTCTCCTAAGCTAACAAGTCTGAATTTAAAATGCCATTGTCCCTTCATAGAAAGTAGCCATTCAGCAGCCCCCAGGATTGATTCTGACTTGCTTTTGTTAACCAAACACATATAATCATGACAATAAAATAATTGAAATTAACCCAATGGCTGAGGAAAACTTCTGTGGAATAAAAGGCTGCCTTTACCAGGTGTAACATGGCGTGGAGATGACTTCCCCAGAGACATACTCCCAGTCTTTCCAGATGCATGGACAACTTTCCGGAACATAGCACTTCCCTTTGTGCTCCGCCATTCTTGCAAATGAAAGAGGAATATGATTAGGAAAACCTTGCAAGTGTCAGGTGGGCTTGCGGTCTATGATTTTTGTCATGGTCAATGTTGTCTTCTGCATTGAAGGTTTTGCCTTCTTTCTTCCTCACAAGGTCCTTGAGAATCACAGTGGTAACTAAATGCCAAGCACCTGATCAGATACGATTTAGCCTTCTGTTATATAGCATAATAAATATAAAACAGAAGTGTATGTTTGTAACATGGCAAGTCGTTCTAGAACAAGCACATTGCAATAGAGCGTGGTTGCCCCCATAGTCATGATTTGCTCCTAAAAGAACCCATGTTGTCTAACAGTCCCTGGTGAAAGAGTAAATTACAAAATCAGCAACATTTTCCTGCTGAAGAATTTAGAGAGCAAGCAAGCGTGTTTCTCGCTGCTAAGATATAAAATTGCGGCACTTTGATTCAGATGTATTTAAGTGAAAATATACCAAGCATTTCACATTCCTTTTTATTAATATGTTGTCTTAAATGTTAGTTGATAACAGATGGATTTTTTCATCTCTAATCAGAAACTAGGAGGAGAAAGACACAGCTGTTTTTGTATCTTTTTGGTTGGCTGGGAGGGAGCTTGTGATAAATACCAACTGGGAGCCCACCATGTAACTGATGTGGTTTCAGCCATCCGTGGTTTCAGCCGTCCACGAAACAAATACCACTACCTTCATTTTTAAAAGAAATTGGAGCTGAATAACTTGCCTCAAGGTTACTTAATAAGAAGGACCAATGTTTGAAGCCACTAATATTGACCTTCTTCTACTTCGCATTATTTAAGTTTGGTGATTTCTAAACTAAGTGCACGTAGACCATTTATAACCACTGACCTTATAGTATCTCAGGAAAAACACAAGCTATACCTAAGGTATTATCTCAGCATAAGCCAGGAAACGTCACACTGAAGATATGATAACTTAAATTAGCATCATCAACTTCTTACCAGAAGTTTCTGTTTGTAAATTTTTCCCAAATCAATCATAAACATCTCAGTTGATTCTAATTCTATCTATTTCAGTGCAATTAAGGAAGTCACTTCTCTAAGTTTCTTAATAAGGTTTAGTCAGGAGATAAATGCCAAGTTTGAACTAAAAGTCAAAGATGATAGATAGGAAAGAGCATCAAGCGCCCCATCTGAACTAAAATTTAGCTACAGCTTTAATTGGCCATGTGCCAATTAAATGTGCTTGTAACAGTCAAACATATCCATCAATGTTGCAGGTTTTAATTATTTCCCACAAATATTTTCTTTCCATTGTCTTTTTGACAAATTGTTTTCTTTGCCCGTCATTCTATGGCCTGATTTCCACCAACCCTGTTTTCTTCTCACGTGTGAGATCTTGTCTGTTGCGACCTTCTTTCTCTCTTTCATATGCCCTGCTCTTCTAAGAAGATGGAAACCATTCCCAGATACTTGGCTCTTTGCAGCCATTTAGACAAAGGGGATTCTCCTGGGAGACAAAGTACAGGACCTCCCTCTCCTATGCCCTTGCTTTTCATGAGTTGATCTTGGCTATGTCTTTGTGGGACATATTCATTGAGGAAGAATGGGTGACCTGTTTACCTGGCATGGCCCTCCCTCTAGTCCTCATCAGATGGCCAAGAACAGGGAAAACTGATAATATGTGTGCTTACAAGGAAGCTAACAACCTCCAGATTCTATGTCTGTCCAGGTACATGGTATTTCTACAACGGAAGGGAATATATGAAGACAAGATCACCTACAATTAAATTGTGATTCATATACATTAAATACACTGCACTACACATACACACACACAGAGAGAGGGGAGGAGAGAGTTATTTGTCTTACAATATCTTACATATCTTACAATGGCTACCTAGTTGGGGACTGAGGGGATCGTGTGACAAAAATCATTCAGCTAACAGTGGCAGAGCTAGAATTTGAGCTCTGGTATGAGTGGGGTCAGAGTTCCCACTTAAAAGTAACCCCTTATTTAGCCTCAATAGTTACCTTCAATGTTTATAATTAAATCAGTTAGCTTCACTATTACAAACTAAGGTTGATAACAATTACTGCAGCAATGATATATACATATACGTGTATACATATACATGTATGTGCGGGTGAGTGTGTGTGTGTGTGTGTTGTATACCTAAATGGTGACTTGAGTGAAGGTGACTGACTGTATAACTATTTCCAAACCTGCAGCTGAAAAGGGAGAAATGCCAACCTTATCTTAAAACATGTTCTTTCTTCAATTTGGTACATGACTCCAATTTATCTTGCACAATGTTAAATTAGCCTAGATAAATAGTTATAACAGTCTGCAAGCAACCAATTCAAAGTTAACTGCTGTTCAAAATAAGGATTTTGGCTATTCTTACAAAGAATATTTTTAAATTATTGTTAAGTGTGTGTGTGTGTGTGTGTGTGTGTGTGTAAGAGAGAGAGAGAGAGAGAGAGAGAGAGAGAGAGAGAGAGAGAGAGAGAGAGAGAAATGTGCCTAAGTGTGTAATGATATGTATATCAAGGTCAGAGAACAGCTCTGTGGAATCAATTCTCTCCTTCCGACTTTATATTGGTTTCAGGAATCCATCTCAGGCCTTTGGGCTGAGAGGCAAGCTCTATTAACCACTTAACTATCTAGTGTCCCCAAGAATATTTTAGGAGACCTTATTTTTCCTTTAAATCTTGAATATGGCTGTATTATCAGGAAGGAAACTCACCCTGAAGTACAGACACAGCCACTGATACAGGGTGAGGACGGAGCACAGGTGAAGTTCATGGCCAGATTTGCACACGTGGTCTCACAGTTTATACCACCAGCTGGTAATTCAGGGTCTGGAAATCTGCAGTCAAAATATTTCTTCCCTTCTGGGCAGGCGTGGACTTCACATATAAACATGGATAACATGGCTTTAACTTTGTATTTGTTCCACAATCTTATGCACAAGTCATGCGAACAAAACTCATAGACTGTCGATGCCGCCCCCGACCAGCAGGAAAGACACCAACACCGGGAACTCTTCTCACAGCAGTTTATTCAGGAACCTGGACTACCAGAGTGACCTCGGGAAAAGCTCCCACAGAACCTTTATCGTGTGCCTGGTCCTATCAGAGACTGCCACGTTGTCGCTCTTGGTTCGTGCATTCGGATCACGCCACCTCACGCTATGCCTTCAGGCATGCGCATAAGGGGCTTGCTCAAAGGCGCATTGCGCATGCGCATAAGGGGCACATTGCACCTGGGAAGCAGCAGGGGGTGCTGCTATCTGTGGCGCTCCACAATAGACCAGATCACCACTGTAGTTAAAGGATGCTCTCGTTCTATGATAAGCTTATCAACATTACCAAGGCAGAGTCTGTTCAGTCCTCAAAATTTCCACAATCTGTTTCAGACTTGAAAATCTTAGCCACCTTCCTCACCGTTCACCGAATAGCTCACATAGAATTTTTTGAAGTGAAAAAAAAAAAAAATGGTATGTTGATTAATTCAAACACACCAATTTCTAAGGACTAAAAAGTAGAGTAAATTTTGATGTATTTACCAAACCATGATATGAATATTACTTCCTGATTTTGCCTTGTCTCCGAGGCATTATTTTCATCATTTTTTTTTAAACTATACAGTGATGTACAGAAGTGGCCAGTGTTACAAGGCATGATGGAGGTACCTGTTTCCCGGAAGGCTTTGGGGCTTTCAGAAATCACCTAGGACACTTCCGTGGGACCAAAGGGATAGATTCGTGAGGACTCCGTTGAGAAAGCAGGTTACCTAGACATCCCTGATTTAACTATGCGCTACCCTGAAGGGAGAGGGGCCTATTGGGGATTGCCAGTAGCTACCGCGTTATCTGCAAGGCCCAGTGACATAGAGAAGTAACACATAGAGAAGCCCCAGACTCACTTGAATTCTGACAAAGTAAATCTAGAACGTATAATTCAAAGGCCATTTTATTGTTTTGTGCTGTGTTCTAAGAAACAAGGTCGCACTATCAAGCCAAGGTTGGCCTGTAATTCCTGTCTACAAAGTAAAATGCCTTTAGCCTTTTTAACTGAAAGTATAAATAGGTGCCAGTATTTTTGGCTGAAAGGTAATTTATTATGATGTTCATTCAAATAAATAACAGAGCCTAAATCTCCCTATCTGACAGAATGAATTCAACCAAGAGTTGTCACTTGCCCAGAATTTTTTTGCAGGCACTGAAAATCTGAGACTTACTTATTCATCTGATAAAAATGCAGACTCATGTGGTTCTCTCTAACTTGAAGATCTTCAGGATACGTATTCCAGTGGAAAGTCATGTTCTAAGAGAACTGGCAATGGATGTATTTTGTAGGCCTTTTGTTTTTATTTTTCATTTTTATAACATGGTGGTGCATAAGCCAGGTTTGCTGAATCTGGCCTTGGAATACGAACTGCCTTGCCTCCACCTCCTCACTGCTGGGTTGCAGGAACATGCCTCCTCGCTCTTACTCTATGCTATTTTCCACTTGTTGCAACTAATCCTAAAACCTTGCTACCTAGACACACCCCAGGACCAAGGAGCACTGACGTTTACCTTGGCAATTGGTAGACGGTCAAAATCTCTGGCATTGCTTTTGGCAATCGGGACCTAAGCCTCAACAAAATCAGCTGTTTCTCATGCGCACATTAAAAGCTGTGACGTGTCGGTCCAGCTGGTTGTTACAACCAGCATCTGGGTTACACATTCCTAAAGCCTTTCAGGCACCTGAGGTGGCGCTGGGGTAGACAGAACAAAGGCTACACGCCGTGGCTGATGATCCGTGTCTCTAGGCAGCCTTATCCTCTTACCTCCATCTGTCCTAAAAATACTCGAATTCTTCATGTGAAAGAAGTCAGGAGTCACTGGAACACTCTGCCTTCTACATGCTATTGCTATAGGCATGTGTTCAAATGCAGAGGCTTGCAAGGGACTGGATGCCTGCTGTCAGAGAAGTCTGAGAAAGGGTTTGAGATACATGTTCCGCAGGAAAACCTTTATCTGGAACTCACCAGTAGAGGGTGTTGCTAGCTCATCACATTTTACAGTCCCATTTGAACACTGGCTAGAAGTAAAAAAAAAAAAAAAAAAGCAAAGTTAACTTATGAACCCAAATCTCGAGTTTTCTTCAAATAAATCACTCCCCTTCAGCACAGCTTGAAGACAGCTCTTTCATTTTGATATATTTTACCAAACACCTCCAGGCACAGGTCCTTGTTGGAGACATGAGAATAAAAACATCACAGCACCGTTACTAGCCTGACCCAAACACTTCTATACTAGTAACAGAAAAAAATAGACAATTCATTTATACAACATGACACATTCAACACAAAAGTACATTTAAAAACTTTTTTTAAAAAATCTGTTCATAACTGACGTCTGGGTGGTCAGAGGAAATACACCCTGAGCGATTCTAAAGAATGGATGGAGGTTATAACCAGGAAGAGAGAGGAAAATTCCAATGGTCAGTGGACATACTATACTATGCTTAATCAGTTGCCATGAGAAGAGGTGGACAAAAGAAGTGAAGCCAGACCCTGCTTTGTAGTCAACATTTTGGAATGGGGTGGGCTGGGAATGGGACTACACAAGCAAGGAGATAAAAATTGGGGTGTAAGATGAGTAAATTGTAATAAATTTAAAAATTTTTACAGACCCAGAAAAAAAAAGATTTTGTTTCTGTTGAACTGTACTATAAAGGCCTTTAAACACAGAAGTGAGATGGTCAGTTTGAAGGTCAAGACAATCATCCTGGCAGCATCACTGAGGATGAACTGAGTCACAGGTGAGTACAATTGATTGTAACATTAAGAGGAAAACCAGGTTCAGACAAATGAACCTTCAAACTCCTTAAGAGGAGAACATAACGGGAACACACGCCAGTCCCAAGTAACTCCAGAATGGATTTCCCTTCAGCTGTAGAGCAGACGTTGTATTCTATACTTGCAAAATAAAGAAACTGACATATCAAGGGCCACATTACATGAAAACCATGCACACACATCTCTTAACAACAGAATGTCCCTCTAAGGAGTGTTAGTCCGTACTGCAAATGCTATAGAGGAACTGAGACAGCCATGTCTACTTACTATACTTCTGGTTTGGGGACATTTGACATGTTCACAAATAAGGTCACTATGCTAAATATTTTTTTATTTTGGCACTAAGGAAGGGAGGGTTTTGTTTTACTAAGTCTAAATAAGGAATGTTAAGGATATTAAATTCAAAAGAAAACTCTTCAAACATTTGGAAGGAGACTACAGACTAGGACACCAATACGCAATGGTTTTGCTATGGTTTATTCCCTCCCAAACGTGTCTTAAGGATTGGTCCCCCACTGTAGCGCTGTTGGAAGGTGAGACTTTAAAAGGTGGAGCTTAGGCACAAAACTATGTTTATTATCTGGGTGACTCTTTAAAAGGGTGGTTGTTGCAAGCAGATTTGGCTTGCTTGACTCTCTCTTTCCTGTGGATCTAAAACTCTTGGACCCTTACAACTGTGAGCTAACATTTACAAAGTGTCCACCCTGTGGTGTTTTGTCATAGCAATGTAAAACAAAGAAATTCTTAGAAAAGTGCAAGAAAGAACAGGTAAGTGGCATTGTTAAGCCAATGGGTTAGGAAAGGAAGAATGGATTTTACCTACATGAGGAAAATAAAATCAAGTCAAATCCAAGGTTGTTGGGGTTTTTGAAGGCTGAGTGTATTGAGCATGAGAAAAAGAGTCAGAATGATTCTCGGATTTCTGGCTTGTGAAACTGGAGATTGTAGTATATTCTACACAAGGAAAGATGCAATGGCTTCTTTGTGCTTTAATCAGGGGGTGAGAAGGACATAGAAGTAATTATAAAGGTAAATTTGGTGTGAATGATAACTTGCTGTCAATACAAAATGAGCTAGGAAGGAAGATCTGTAATGGAGCGAGCAATGCCAAACCAGGTGCCCGGGCAGAAACCCCAGTGTTACTATCAAGTTGCTTAACTACATGTTCCCCAATTTCTACTCATGTATAAATTGGAAAACATGGCAGGACCTATCTCTTGCAGTTAGTCATGAGTGCCTAATTAATAGTACTCATGGCATGCTCAGAACAGAGGCAGGACAATGGAAAGCCCACAGTCCTGCCTTGAGAAGATTGCCATCATTATCTACACATCGTGAGCACCTGCAGTGCAACTAAAAGGAAGGCACTGGGAGATAGGTGTAGGTGAATGGATATTATTGCTATGTGGACAGGCTATAACCGGGCTGTGTGTTGTTTTATGAGTGTTATTGAACAAGGCTTGATGTACATCATGAGAAGATGAGTGACCCGCATGTGCGTTATTGTTCGGAACTATTTAAGAATTTTTTTTGAACCAGTAGATAAACCATAAATCTATAAGACCTCAGACTACAGGTCTTGAATTTGAACTACTACCCCATTTCCTAACATCTATTAAAGAACCAAAGCTTCTTAAAGGGCTTCTGTTTCACCTCATGACAATTAAATTTAGGAATCTCTTCTGAAATCATCAGTATATGTCTCAGGCATTTCATATTCCATAGTCTAAAGTGATATATATGTGTTTAACATATTCATTGACACCTACCATAAGCCTGAGGGTGTTGGGATAAGCTCCCCAGGCTGATAAATGCTCCCTCTATAGTGACACCTGCAGTGATATCTATAAGAAAAAAGTGAAGTAAATAAAATAAGATGCATATTCTTTCCAACGCAACTGAAATGACAGCAGACTCTGCTCTGCAAATGGCCTCTATATTCATTCACCATTCTACAGCACTTCCCACAGTCCTAAATAGACACAGAAACTAACTAGACATAGTAGCTACAGATTTTGAATGTCAAAATGTTGTAAACTGTTTGTTTAATCCCAACAACAGTCACTGAATACACATAAGAAAAACACATCTGCTGTATCTTTTATACCTGTGTACAAAACAAAGCCATCACTTCCTGTGGGGGCTAAGGACTTTGTGCATGAGAAGAGACGTTATACTTCTACCCCTCATGTGACAGGGAAATGTAAACCTTGTCTGTGATTGGGGTGTGGAGAAATTAAGTAGTAATAAGCTTCAGGATTAACTACTGGAGTCCCTCTGGGTTTCTGAAACTTTCTGGGAGTAGCTCGCCACATTAGGAAAAAGCAGACAATAAAACAAACAACCACAAACAAAAAAGACATTTAGCGTTTTAAAGAAACAAGAGCCTAAATTCATTCGGCCTCTCAGAAGAAAAGCAGATACAAGCTGATTGTTGACAAGCAATCTCTGTGACTTACATAGGAACACAGAAGTTAAGTGTCTCTTCATAGAATTTGCCTTCAGGACAGTTGCAGCCTTCAGCACAGTCATCTTTGCACTGCTCCAGGGAGGAGAGAGATGTGCAGGAGCGAAGGCACAGTGAGGAACAGTGGTGGTAGAGCATGCCCTTCTGACATACCACAGCTGTGGACAAACAAATGTCGCCTAAGAAAGAGTCTCACAGGCATAGAAACATGTTATTTTCACTCATACATCCAAAGTAGGTACAAATCATTAGACGGACACTATCTTATGTGAGCACATCACTGATTTGATAAAAGAATCAGATAAATGAATGGATGGATAGGCAGGTAAATGATAGATAGGTAGATGATACATAGACAGATAGATGATGGATGGATAGATAGATAGATAGATACAAACAATAGAGATAGATATTTGTGATAGATGATAAATAAATAGATAGATGATAGGAAGGAAGGAAGGAAGGAAGGAAGGAAGGAAGGAAGGAAGGAAGGAAGGAAAGAAGGAAGGAAGAAGGGAGGGAGGGAGGGAAGGAAGGAAAGAAAGAAAGAAAGAAAGAAAGAAAGAAAGAAAGAAAGAAAATATTCCTAGCCTCAATAAGAGTATAACACGTTGGTTCCTATTCCTCAGATGCTGTTAGCTTAGACATTCTGTGTCATCTTTAATTCCTGTACCATATTTATTTGCTCCTCCAGAAGATATTTTTAACAGTCTGAGTAAATTCCTGTGTTAAGTTTAAATCTTCACAGTCCTATATCTTTAACCTAGTTTGCTCATCATTGCTTTGATAAAATATTGACCACAACCAGTTGGAGGGGAAAGGGACTTATTTGGCTTACACATCGTGACCATGGTCCATCAAAAACAAACATAAGGACAGGAACTCAAGCAGGACCCGAGTCGAGAGCCAGGGAGGAAAGGTGCTCACTGGGGTGCATAGTCAGCTATCCTTTCTTAAGCAATCCAAGAACACCTATCTAAGGGTCGCACAGCCCATGGTGGGCTGAGTTCTCTCTCATCAATTAGCAATCAAGAAAATGTCCTGCAGTTATGTCCCTAGGCCAGTCTGAAGGAGGCAGCTCCTCAGCTGGGGCTCTCTTTTCCCAGAGGACTCAGTTATACCAGGTTGACAAAAACTAACCACTATGGCCATCATCACTTTTGTCATATTCTTGAAACCTAAGTAAGCATTTATTCCTTTACAAATGTGACACAATTTGATCTTATTGATTCATACAGTGTTTGGGTTTTTTTTTTAATCACATTTATACTTTATTTTTTCAAAACATTTTCTAAATTCTATTTAAATAAACTGGACCTAGTTAAAAGAATCTAAAATACACCTGCACAATGACGACAGCTGACATGCCACTGTGGATGGGGGAGCTCTCGTGAACTCCTACCTCTAGATTAAGAACTGTAGGCCATTAATGGCTGCTGAGAATCAGTCTCCTCCAGAGACAAACTCCATGATAGGTTATCTCATTCCAAGTGCTTAGCTCTAGACACATATACATATGAGCAACATTAAATGGACTCAGTAGGTCGCACTTATACACATATGTGCAATAATAATAATTACAGAAGAGGTCATAACGTTGACAGGGAGCAGGGAGCCACGGGAGGAGTTGGAGAAGAAAAAAAAGTAGAAATGACATAGAGTAGTCACGTGTGAACTTCTCAGAATAAACCACTAAATTAAAAAACGTGGTATGGAATTTTCAAAGAATTAATAAAAATACTATTTTTTAAAGTTTTCCCTTTACTTAAGGTAAACAAAAATCTAAAATACACTAAAAAAAAAAAAACGCCTTGACCATTCTGATTCAAAGATAATTAAAATTATGTTAGGCGTATAATGTAACTTTGTGAATACAAAAGTAGAGAGTATTTCCAGAAACCGTAAGTACAGAAAGAAATGAAACAGAATTTGGAAACAGAGGAGGGCAATGTTGACCCTAGTTGTCTTGGATCTTGGATTTCACTCTTGTGGGGATGGAAACTACTTTATAAAACAAGAAATTGGAAAACCTGGGTGAGAGAGATGGCTCGGCCACTAAAGGTTAGGCTCACAACAAAACATCAAGAAATTGGATGACCTTTCAGCTGACTTCCCAAAGATGAGAAGCCTCGGAACAGCGATCAGAAGACATTCTGTGTAAGAGACCAAAGGGCTAGTGTTTCCAGCTTTGCAGGCCCTGAGCCCTGCTCTTATAGCACAAGAGCAGCCAAAGGCTGCATGGAAACAACTTACAAAAAAAAAAAAAAAAGAACCAGGAGGCCCAAGGTTATAACTGGGAAAACAATTAAAGGACGCATATGGAATCGCTCTCCCTTAAATGAAACAGCAGACATGATAGCCAGGCACATTAGACTCCAAGAACATGAAATAACAGCTGCCTACTACATATTGTACCTATTTAACTATAGATCGGCTGTGTCACTTATAGAATCATCCTTTCCCATATTCTTCAATATTAAAATATGGCATTTCCAGGATAAGGATTTTTTCAAATTTTTCAAATTATTTTTAGTGCTTCTTTTCAGATACATCATCATGCTTAAACTTGGTAACGAATAATGGGAAGTTACTAGTGTTCTTTCTCTCTATGTCTCTCTCTCTTTTCTCTTTCCTTCCCTCCTTTTCTCCATCCCTCCCACCCCCTCCCTCCCTCCATACCTCCTCTAGCACCATGTGTTTAAGGGAAGGGTCTCTCAGATGTTAAGCAAGCATTACAGCACTCAGTCCTCAGGTTATAAGTTCTTTCTTCCAACATTATCTCCAGTAAAAATAAACTCTGTATTCATTTGTTTTCAGTACGTATACACTATAAGGACATTTCAAATACTTTATATACAGTATTGACATCTTTATAAAGAATTAAGAATAGTAATTATGAATACAAACCTTCCTAAGGAGTTACCTGCCCATCTGTCTGTGCTGTTGTACTCACCACAGAATGAGATCTGAGCTCTGAAGTCAATGGGCACACCGCGCTGACCACACAGGTAGGCGTAGTGGGCTAGAGCGTTGCACAGGCAGGGGCTTCCACACTTGCAAGCATCGTGGCGGCACAGCTGATAGTACAGCCCTGGACTGACGTAGACATGACAAGGAGCAAAGAGCTCCTGGTGGATGACATCACAGTGTGCTGCATAACCAACTAACAGGCGAAGAATCCATGAGTTTTTCATGTGCCAGGCCAGACAGTACCCCAGAATAGGGTACCAAACCTATACAAGCATCTCTCCCTTTCCTAGAATGTTATTGTGAGTGCCAGATAGTCCAGCAACTCACACAGGTAACAACATCAAATGCACATTCAATCACCTTTGCACCAAAAATCTAGTGTACCTGAATAACAGGAACAAGAGAAGTGTTTGCCACACTCAGCCCACACCTGTGGACCACCTCAGGAAACCTGCTGTGAGGAAATGGAGCTTACTGTCCCCAGTAATTTCATCCATGGATGAAAAAAGTGGTTCCAGATAATGAATGAAAGGACAAGTTTGTAGAAAGCACAATTATCCCAGAAATGGAGTTCACTGCATTCCAATGAAGTCTCAGGGGTGAAAGAAAGTAGGGCAGATGCCACAGAGTCATCCAGCGCCGTGCAGTGTGGAGTGTCTGGCAAACACAAGAGCTCACCTTTGTCTGGTTAATAAATCTATATGTGAAAGAATAGGTGAACGATGAATAGGAATTAGGACTTGGAAGATGTTTTGAAGTCTTTGAGACATAACCATCATTATATTATTTAAAGCAGGGTCCTACAATCACAACCTCAAGGCAATTGCAGAGCAAATACAGTCCTGCACAGCACTGGCAAAACAAGTGTGACAAGATCAGGGCGATAGTCTCTTTCAGAAAAAGGAGAAAAGGTGAGGGATGTGGTTTCTTGGTGTAAGTGGACCTTACTTGAATTGGTTCCCTCAGAGATAAAAACTAGTCAGTCTTTGTACTGCCATTGTCATTGAAGAGATGGTTGGACATCAGACACTTTTCACTTTCCAGGAACACTGAAATTATTCTGTTGAGGATGCCACGCATATTCATTTGTAATAAAACATTTTCACTAATTCCACAAGCATCTTATACAATGCATTTTGACCATGTTCACCTTCCCAGATCCAAGGCATTCTTAATAATAAAAACCCTGGTAGTTATCTAAGTACTATTTTGCATTAAATATGCATGCATATGCAAAACAAATAATTGTACACTATTGATTAACATATTCCTAACTCCAAGAATACTGAAAGAGCAAAATAATGCACTGGCAAGGCCATTGTTTGTACCCTAAGAATTTATAAATGAAAATGAATTAGAAGTGCCATTGTATAAAGGGTAATCCTAGAAGGCTCTTGTGAAGAAATATCCAGAGCCCTTGTCACAGTTACTGACTTTTGTCTATTTTCTACCTTTTCAGCATCTTTCTGAATCTACCTATTTTGAATTTTTTAAGCATAGTTTACAGCAAAAGTACAAAAGAAAATTTCTAAGGCATATACCACAGGAAGCATCAAGTGTTGGAGGAAAGTGGTGGATAATGTGGTAAAATGACACCTAGTGAAGGTTAATAAAGACCCAGTCAGAAGGGACAGCTTATCAAGTGAACCCCACTGAAACCTTTACATGGTCACTTAAAAAATAATAAAGTCATTGTAACATCAAGGAGCAAATCACCAATGTTAGAAACAAGACATTAGAAAACCAACTAAGATTAGTTGAAGAAGTGAATTCATTTTTAAAGTATCAGGATGGAATGAAGGGGAAAGGGAAATGGGATTTAAAAGTCGTCAATCACTCCTTCATTGCTGGTGGGAATGCAAACTAGTACAACCACTTTGGAAATCTATCTGGTGCTATCTCAGAAAAATGGGAATAGGGCTTCCTCAAGACCCAGCTATTCCACTCCTTGGAATATACCCAGAAGATGCTCCAGCACACAACAAGAAAATTTGTTCAACCATGTTCATAGCAGCCTTATTCATAATAGCCAGAACATGGAAACAGCCTAAGTGTCCCTCAATAGAAGAATGGATAAAGAAACTGTGGTACATGGAGAGTGGGATATTACTTTCTCACATACTCTGGTGCCTCATCTTTGACCATGTCCCCTGGAGGGGGAGACCTGGTGGCACTCAGGGGAAGGACGGCAGGTTACCAAGAAGAGACTTGATACCCTGTGAACATATACAGGGGGAGGTAATCCCCCTCAGGAACAGTCATAGGGGAGGGGAATAAGGGGAAAATGGGAGGGAGGGAAGAATGGGAGGATACAAGGGATGGGATAACCATTGAGATGTAACAAGAATAAATTAATACAGAAGAAAAAAAAAGTCGTCAATCATCCAGGCTAATACTCTACCCTACTCATGAGATTACAAAGAGAGAGAGAGGGAGAAATTTACAATCCTTATTTGGATAAAAAGAACTCCTTATTTTTTTTTAAAGCATTGGGTGCAATATTATGTGTTCTTCTTAGCACATCGAACTAAGCTAAGCATGAAAGCCATTGAACAATAAGCACAGCCCTTAAACATAACCAGTACAAAATGTGAATATTGTACATGGGTTTTCAGCAACATATAAAAATTAACTACATGAAAGTGGTAAAATAGGCAAAATAAGGAAACAAATTAAAATTACAAAATGTCTAAGTATGCACATTAGATTTTTGTCCTGAAAGATTCTTTTTTTTAGTTGAGAAACAAAGTAGCCTTTAACGTGGTTTACATGCTGCAAGTAGCACTAAATAGGAGATGCTCTTGGGTTATCAAGCTAAGGAACTGAAGCTGAGCATCCTGGCGTGACAACAGCAGCCTCCCTGTGTTCCCTGCATCTGAAAACTCCAAGGCGCAGTCCGTGTTTGAAAAGAGGACAATCATAAGTACTCATGATGTGTATATTTTTACATGTAAAGTATTGGGTTGTGGTTTTTTGTTGTTGTTGTTGTTGTTCTTTTAAATAGCTTCAGTTCCACATAAAAGGTGTGGGCTTAGGCGTATGATTCAACAAAAAGCACATAAGGAACAGCAGTTCTCTTATCGTAGTGAATAAATCATAATTTAAAATCATAGCATAACATTATAAAATTAGAGTAACAAATTGGACATCTTCCCTAAGTCTACATGAAAAAAGGAAGACTTACTGTTCTGCTGGTTAACATTACAGGGGTCCACCATCGGGACATGGACGGGTGCGAAACAAGTGGAGGACACCCTCCACGCATGCGCATGGAGCTGTGGGGTTCCTTCTATCATGCCTGATGGAGAACTAGAGAGCCAAAAAAAAAAATGTCCATCATAGTCTCTTTCATTCCTTTTATTATTGCATACCCTCCAAATATTCAAATGAGTAAGCACTCTTTTTCCTTACTGTTCAAATAAGTCTTAGTAATGCAAGTTTCCTAGTGGTTTTTAAGCAATATAAAGATAAACGTATCCTGTTCTTGACTTTTTTTTTCAAGGTGCTAAAGTATGGGCATATATAATGTTAGTGGATCTTCATTTCTGCCTTGTGAAGAAAACACCCTTAATGCCCATTTTATAAAGAAAGCAAAACAGTAGCTCGGAGAAATGCTCATCGGGTTTTCAAAGAAAGCACAGGATCAATCACATCTGGCTCCCACACAGCTACCATGCATCACGCACACACCCAAAACTTCAATCTTAGTGTGCTCTAAGGTGAATGCGGAAACGGAAGTACATGGTCCACATCCTCTATTCAAGCCATTGACAAATAGTATAGTGTATAATACTCTATATGCTTGGCTCATCTATCACTGTATATTGTATGGCCTGAGCTACTAAGCAAACATACTAGATTAAAAACTGAGGTGTAAACTGATAGAAAGTCCTCCTTTGTTCACGTTTACACACTTCTTCGGTTTCCTAAGCCGACCGAAACAGAAGGCAACAACCAAACCACCTTTTAAAAGTGAAACTACAACTTTGAGGGCCTAGATATGAAATTTCACCTTGGGTGGCCATCAAACACCACTAATTCAAGTGATTTCCCTATCAGGCACTGTGCCAGACCCTGTGAAGACTATTTACACAGATCAAGGTAGACCCAGCGCCCTGGAGGAATATATTGGCCGTTCTCTTAGGCCGGTGCTCGTGGTTGCAATATGTCTGAAAATGAAGGGTGGGCTTTGACCTCTGCTCCCCCAGTGCCCCTGAAGATGAGCGCCTTAATCACCACCCAGCTGAGAGCGCTTCTTCAGGGGCCAAGGAAGGCAAGAAAGGGGGAGGTGCACATGGCCGTGCATGAACTTTTCCCTCCCCCTCCCTCTCCCTCCCTTGCCCCTCCCCCACCCCCTCATTCCTTTCCTTGTTTCTCAGCGAGCCTCCAGAACACTAAAGAGCTATAAGAAGCCTAACAAAAAAGTCGGATTTTGTTCAGATAAAGGTACTAAGACTCAAAGAAAAACCAAAAAAAAAAAAAAAAAACCTGCATGACTTCTAATGACTTCCTTCCCCCTCTGTCCCCAGCCTTCCTCCCTGCCTCCCCCTTGGAAAACAAAATATCCCCTGGTTCCCAGGAAGAGCTACCCAGACTCCCACTCTCTTATTTCATTTAGCTGACTTAAAACAATAAATTTGTTAAAGATAGGAACCAGAATGTAGGCCTGTTTATTTATTGTATTTCAATTTTTTAAAAACAGCCTTTCAGTTCGCCATACTTGACTTACTCTAACAGGGCATGTAAAATAAATTCCCAATTAATATTTTTCCATTAAACTCTGTTTGTAGATTCACATTAACCTTTGTCAAGTAAAAAAAAAAACTTTTAACTGCTTTAGTTTGAAAGGCCAAACAAAGTTTGAGAATTATCTCTGACTGAAATATTATCCTGCATTCTTATCGCGCCCGAGTGTTTATGCACGGAGGAGACTGGTGCCTGGAGACTGGCAGACAAGCCTACCATCTGTTAAACACTGACTGCTAACCCATGCTGGCAAACATGGCCGAGAAAGAGGCCTTGGACATCTTTTCTGGACATCTAAGCTAAGCCTTCTAGCATGGTTTCTGTTTTGAAAATGTGACAGAGACATTGTTATTGTAACCCCAAGTAAATAAAACAAAAGCAAATAAGTTACATGAGAGATAATGTAAAATAAATTTTGCTTTACAATTTTTTAATTAAAACGGCAACTCTCGTTGCCCATTCAGTGAGCTTCTTGGTGGCCTGTTAAAAGTTCTGCTCAGTTCAGTTGACAATACAGGATAGACAAGAATCCTGTGACTATGGGGACCAAGGATAGGTCCCTAATTATCATAGGCTGGCAGTTTGGTGTAAAAAAAAAATGAGAAATGATCATTTCTTTTTACAACTAATCTGGATTTAATTATGGCTAGATATAAATTAATGAAAAAATAATGTCTTGAATTGGTTTGACCATAAAATCAGAGTTGATGACCAAGCTTAGAAAGGGGAGAACCACAGAGAGAAAAATTATGTGTGAAGATATTCTTAAAAATCTGTTATTTAGAGAGCCGCTCTTGTATGACATGTTCTACTGCTCTGTGGGTTCTGAACACACAACACACACTTTACCCTTCATATCCTACCATACCACAAAACCAGAAATGCCTTCTGGAACACCTCAGATCAGACTTGAGACTATTGTATGCTATAAATTACAGTGTTTATACTGTAAAAAAGATTTTTGTACTTATACAAACATATAGCTTCATTTTAGAAAATGTTTTTTAAATGTTTTTCTACAACTATTACACCCATGTAAATATCAAATTAATATACCTCTGGACTATAATGTGTTAGGATGTTTGATTTTTAGGGATTGTCATTTAACTTGTTGAGTTGGGTCTTATCTTGAAAGTCATTAAATTTTGGCTTGAGATTAGGACAACATTTTCAAAAATGTCTGCAATCTTATACTACACAGTTGTATGAAAGAGCATTCTCATCATTGGTGATTATAAAATCAAAATACTGAGTGACTGTGAAATATGTTGAGAATGCTGTATATACTACAGTATGGCATATTTAATTCAAGTCTCTATATAAAAATGAACAAGCACATCCATCTGCCTTTTATGCAGATTTGTACTCTCACTTTTAATAAATGGTAAAATTATATGTATAGGAAAGAATTGTTTAAAATAATTTTATTATAGTTTTTTGCCACTATATGTTGGATATAAATCTTTATTTTTATGCATATATATATATATATACCAAGGACTGCACAAAGTTCTATGGGTAAAAGTGGTCTTGTGGGGGAAAACTTTAAGAAGCCCTAAGATAACTGACTTTGAATGATCTGTTGGTTCCCATGGGGTCTTAGACTCTTCTCTAATTAATATAACAAAAATAACTACACACGTTAAATATGATGATCTATGTGAAGCCCTTAGCCAGTGATTGCTGACCTCCTATCAGTTACGTAAACATTTTTAATGAATCGCTCTCCTCTACACCAGCAGCCATTAAACTCAACAAGCTGTACAGAAATCATGCTTACAGAAAGTCATCCCTGATGTTGCCGTTAAAGGTGCCGCACAGTCCTAGTGTCCTTCTTTTCCATGCACTAGAGAGCTGAATGTAAATTCTTTCTCCATCAATAGCAAACAAGATCTTTAAGCCAAATGTCGTTCTTAGGAGAATGAATAAGGATGACAGAGTTTGAATTTCAACAATGCCTGTAGGAAAAGGACAGACACAAACGGGTGTCGTCACATACAGGTAGTGTTCTGAGATGACAGAGGACAGCATTAGGCTTCTCTTTCTGTGACACCGGAAGTGGCTAGCTAGCTGGCAGGCTTTGCTTATGCTCCAGCGCTAAATCTATCCCTAGTGGCTGATTATTTTTCTCTTGTGTCCTGCCTTCTATCTCTTTTTCCCGGTCTTCAGCAAGGATTTCTGACAGACTCCTGCTGTCAGCATGGAATTTCCATTGAGAGACATCTTAAGGAGTGGATATTGCTTAGATATTTGAATTCTACTCATCTTCTTCATAGAATGTCAGCTTGTGTGTGTGGTGCTCATGTGTGTATATGTATGTGTGGAAGGGGCGAATGGTGACACATCATCTCCTTCAGAAAATTCACCTTACCCTGCAAGTCTTGTGCCTAGTATTGGATGCTACACCTCTGAGGCTACATCTTTGTCCCAAAGGGTCGTATGCAAATCATTGAGTCTCTCATTTTATTGTGAGAATCTGTTTGTGCAAATTCTAGAGAAAAACAATACTTGAGAAAAAAAAACTTGAGAAAAACAATAAACATGGTAGCCCCTGGTATTTTGTTGGTGGAGGGATACAAGAACTCAGTAAATGCTAGGACATCAGACAAGACAAAAATGGGACCTTTAGGCTGTGTGTGCTGTTGATGCTAATGTACTCACAGGATCACTTCTTACCGTTCAGAGTGAAGCCTTGGTTAGGACTGGTGAGGATTTGGCCTCCCCTACTGAGCGTCACTTGTTTGTTAAAATCATCTTCCAGAATTAGAGTTATAGACTGAAGGCAGACCAAACCCAGGTTCTACAGAAAGGTCAAAATATTGGTGAGAAAAAGAAAGAGAAGGAGACAAGGAAGGAGGGAGAAAGGAGAAAGAGAAAGAAGATAGAGAAAGATTATGTACAAATAAGACTTTCTGGTCTATAAGAAGGCTTGGATAGAATGAAACAACTGTTACATAATCTACTTCATGTAACCTCACCCTTAGCAATATATGGTTTGCTATGATATATTGAATATATTACATATACATATATGTAATGAAAAATGTTTCATAACATTTTCAGTGAAGTACCCGTAGTTGGTTTCCACAACACATAGTTTTTCACTTAGCTAGTACAATTGACAAAACTGTCAATAAAGACCACAGCTAAGCAATTTAGGACTAATTTTGAAGTTAATTCAAGGATTAATAAATTGCAATAAAAGAATGAGGCTCAAGCCAGTGTGGCAGCTCACAATTATTATCACAGCACTTCGGATGCTGAGGGAAGAAGAGTACTACAAAAATAAGGTTAGCAAGAACCTATCTCAAAAACAAACTATCTGGGGAAAAAGCAAAGAAACTACTTTATAATGTTTGTTTGAAAGGAACTGTGGTTGGAATTAAATTAGATTGTTAAGGATTTTGGAAACTTTTTGGGGTTTGTTTTAAATAAATTATTAATGTGATTACTTAAATAAAAGATCTAACTTCAAAATTATAATATGTCAAGAATTATATATAATACCCTGTTACACAGCTGGTTTGGTGGTAAATTAAAGCTTAGTCCTCTCGTGAAATTGTACATTACATTTTCAAAAAGCAACATATACAAGTAAATTCAATCTATATTGAGTTTTATCTAGTAAAACTTATTTTGTTTTCATATGTAAATATATCTAAAATGGAGGTTCTATACATCATCAATACATGTAAGGACTAATGGGGAGCACTATTCATTCTTTTGTGATTTATTAAGAATAATGACATCTTAATAATCAATACATTAAGAATAGTGATTTACTTTATTCATCAGTGTTGGACTTTGAAATACGATAAATCCTCTGCTTACTGCTAGGGTCATGCTTACCTGTTCACAGTGAGCTTTCTGTAAAGTAATTGTGAATTTATCTTTTCCAGTTCCTTTCACAAGGATGTACTGGCACAAGCCAATGAAAGAATAATGGCGCCCATCAAAGGTGGTAAAATGTGAATCCCCCACAACAGAACACTGAACTATCAAAAATAAAGAAAGAAGGAGAAGAATGTAGGAAAGGAAGAAAGAAATAGTGATGTTAATTCCTAAAAAAAACAACAAGACAACTTGGGATAAATTAGCTAGCATACTTCAAAATAAAAGATAAAGCATTAATTTAGATTTACAGTTCTGACAAATTAAGTTATTAAATTTCACTAAAAAGTATTAAATGGGTTTTATATAGTTTTAGGCTTTATGTTTTGCCATTTAACAAAATCTTATGAAAGTTGCCTATGCACTGGCACTAGGCAGTCAATTTTCCTATTATCCTCCATATGTAAATTATGTTAGAATTCTTATATATATGAGATACATTCATAATAACCAATATTACTTTTCCTTCTAAATTAAAAACTATTTTTAAGATATTAAAATTTGTTTTTTAACATTTTAGAAGATTACCTGGACAGTCATGCTCAGTGCAGTTCCAAACTCCACCAACACATACACTAAACAAAATTATAAAGACATTAGCCTGACATCAAAAGTGTGCTGACATTTGCCTCAATATATTGATTTAATGTACAAAATACATCAAGTTAATAGGTTTTCTACTATCTGACTAGAAAAACCTCTCTAAAAGAGTTAAACTAATAGTTAGGAACTGGCTGGCTCACAAATGAATATCCACTATGTATCTACTTAATGTCATCAGACATTGACAAGAGGAAAGAGCCTTCATCTTGTGTAAGATAAACGCATCATCCCTCCTTCACAAACAGGTGTTTCTGAGGAAAGAGCCTCTGATGCCGTCAGCATCTGAGAGCAGGGCTAGTTATAAAATTGCATGTCTTTTCTGTAATGTTGACAACAAAGAGAAAAGAGCCAGAGCCATGGAGGAACTCCATGGTTACCCAGACTCTGCACTAGTTTAATAAGAAACTGTAAACATTTTCAATCATGGCCCAAATTGGCAATAGACAGTCACTATATAAAGTATTGAGTACAGAAACCCAGGAACACCATCTAGTTCTAAGAATAAAAGTATGTGTTAATTAATGATTATGAATAACAGAAGCATATGGGCATAGGATTTTATGGAATTACCAAGTGAAATAATAAGAATGCAAGCACACAAATATAACCAACTTATGTAGTTTAAATTAAACACAAAGTGCGTCTCCGAATTTGCAGATGAAAAGAAGCAATGACTCTGCAAGGTACCTGCCATGGCCACGTTGTTCAACAGACTGACACTCAGAAATTACTTTCTAGCCCACTGACCACTTACCATTCAGTGCACTCTTGTTCAATTTTTGAACCGACTGAATAAGCTAACCCATGAAAACTACATGGGCAACTTTCCAAAGAGATGCAAGTCCCGTTCTCCATTATGAGGCCTGTTTAGGAAAAACGTGCGTCAAAGGAAATAGTAAGGGCTATAGTCTTTGAATATAACAATGCAATCAAAATTACGTCAAGAACTTGCTTATAGTAGCAGCTAGAAACAAAAATCCCCTCACTGCCAAGGAGTATTCTAGAAACCTGGCTCTCACTTGGTGTCCACTTTATGAAGGTTTATTGCAATGAGTTTCAATTTTCATTTCCTATAACTTACCATCAAAATCTCAATGTCTACCAAGGAGAAAAAAGGCAACTGAAAATTACGTCCTTGAATTTAAGGGAAGAAGAGGGAAAAAGGGGTAGGGGAGGTATACCCTTGGTTTATGTTCTGTCTGGCCCAAGACAAAAGAGATTTACACTATCGACACACAGAGATTAAAGAACTAGACGGTGCTACTCCATGGCCCAATGCAGAGCATTTGTTACAGATTTGTGAAAAATAAATGATGATGGAGTCGAATTTAAATCATCTCTCCCACCCACCAGCCTTTCCCATAGCAGGTTTCTGTAGGAAAAATCACTGGCACACCATAGCACATGGATTTATGCTCTGAAGCCAGATCCTTACTGGGTGTTTGACTATAAGCAAACACCTCAAGACTGTCACTGGGTCACTGTAATGGGAAGTCAGAAAAGGGGCTGGAAAGACCACATTTGTCGTTTGAGGACCTGGAGACTGAGCCTAGGTCTTTTGCATACTAGAGAAGTTCTTTACCTCTAAGCTGCATGCCTGCTCTTCTTCTCCTACTTTGTAATTGTTTTTGAAGGGCGGAGAACAGGTTGGTCTGCGGATATGGCTCAGTGGGTAAAGCGCTTGCTGTGTGTGTAGAAGGGTTTCAGTTTGGATCTCTGGATTGCCTAAAAGCAGGGCCTGCTGATGCCCACGTGCGATTCCAGCACTGGGTTATTGAAAGGCTTGGATGCTAGAACTTGGTAGTCAGCCAGGGTAGCCAAAATGGGAATACCATGACTCAGAGAAAGGCCCTATCTCAAACAATCAGCTGGAGCAGGATAGAGAAATACACATATATCAGTCTTGGGTGTCTACAAGCAGATGCACAATAGAACATACTTGAGTGGGCTCAGAAATACAGAGGGAAACAGAGAGGGTGTGTGTGCGTGCGTGTGTGTGTGTGTGTGTGTGTATGTGTGTGTGTGTGTGTGTGTGTGTGTGTGTGTGTGTGTGTGTGTGTGTGTTCTGGGAATAAATCTTCTGCCTTCTTTATAAGTGTCCATCCACACAGTAACTTAAAACATCACTTCTATCATTCGCTGTTATTTTCATTTCAAATATTAAAAATATACCAGAACTAAAATCTTACAACAGAAAACTCTGGAGGCCCTTTCATAACCTCACTTCCTGAGTCCAGAAAATAAAAATGGATAAGGTATTAAATATTACTAAACACTGAAAGAATAATTAATCACCTTGGAGATTAAAAAAATATGTTAGATTCCAATTCTCCTGAAATTTTTACCAAAAAAAAAGTCCTTTTTATTATTAAAGAAAACCAAGCATTTCTCTCAGTCACTTGGAGGATTGAATGATACAAGGGTATGAAGCTGCAATAGCTCCGATGTCTAGGAAAAAGGGCATCAAGACCACGATACGCTCTTCACATAAGCAAGCACTGCTTTAGAGTATAGCATGTTTTCCCCATGAGGCGCTTACCGTCTGCGCAGTAGCATCCGTCAAGGCAGTGAAGATTGCTCCCGAGACACTGCTTGTCAAACGTGCAGCTTGGCGGGCAACAACTGATGCAATCGCGGTGGACGAAGCTGTCATCACACTTATCAACTGCAATGGGCAGACAGTGCATGATGAGTCAACTGCATCCTCTTTCTTTCAAAACACAGTGTTTAGGATCTGGCTTCAGAGCATAAATCTGTGTGCTATGGCGTGCCAATGCTTTTTTCCTATAGAAACTTGCTATGAGAAAGGCCAGTGGATGGAAGAGCTGATTTAAATTCTGCTCCATCACCATTTCTTTTTTCACAAAGCTGTAATAAATGCACTGCATTGGCCCATGGCCCATATAAACAAATATGTCAGTGATTTTTTTTAATCTTGCAATTTCTTAGTTTTGAGAGTTGGGTAAACTGAATTCTAGAACAAGACTGAATTTTTTTTAATACATGGCTTAAGGAAAACAAACAAACAAACAAACATACTACATGCTGGGAAGTCATCCCTCCAATCTTGAATGGGGAAGCCAGCATGGGAACAGGCTCTAGCATACTCAGTGGCCGCTCGACAATAGGTTTCATCATCATCAGTTCTGGAAAGAAAAACAACAATAACAACAACAACAAACAGAGCATCATCACATGGGAGTCTAGACAGAATTCTGTTGGGAGCCCCTAGTCTTATGCAATGGGGCTCTGGTGAATAATATTAGTTGACATCAGAATATATGTCTTCCATGACACATCTCATAGGAGAAAAGAATGCAGAAAATACATACACAAGAGAATCTAGATGCATATGCCCACCTAAATTTAGTACAGTACATGTCAACACCATATCATAACTTTTCAGTAGTCTGAACAATATTCCTATGGGTCAAGTAAAAGCTATAATGAAAAACATTTATATTTAAATTTTAAAATTTTTTATATGTGTGTTTACTTCTACACAAAATATCCTAGACTTTTTAGAGTTTAATAATCATTAAATTCAGATAAAATTGAATGAAATTAAAACATACATTTATATTTCTACAAAAGTATCAAGGATGAACATTTTTTTCCAATCGCCTCATTCTGAGTTGCCCTCCTAAGGATTACATTCCTTCCATAGCGGTCCTTGCCATAACAGTCCAAAATATTTTCGGAAAGACTTAATAACATTTAACTTAAGATTTAAAAGGAGATTTTTTTTTCATCTCTTTCACTGAAGCTAGACATTTTTACAACATTGCCACCAGTAAATTATCTCTAATTATTTTTCTTGTAACCACTGTGGAAGCTCTCTAAACAATAATTTCTTATGGGATCTGCCAGTTCCCAAAGCAGATTAACAAGGAGCTTTCAAAATAAACAGGTTTATAACAAGGTAGCGAGCTTGGTTTTCAACCCAATCCATACTCAAGATTGGAGAGTTAAGCATCTTAAAAGATAATGACCTGAAGAATGTTCCATTCGGTGACTCCTAACATTTTCGCTCTTTGTTTTATAAAAGCCACCTTCTCCAATTGCCCTTATTCTGTGCTACTGTAATTGGAACCCAGTGGCTTATCTAGTCCAATTAATGGAGCTTTAGAAGGCAAAAGAGAAACTTATCCACATAAATTTCAGGAGCTCAGAAAACTCTCAAAGTACAGACAGAAAAGGAGTGTATGTGAAAAATTGTTGAGGTTCTGGGACAGATTTACCTTAAAATATGATGCACGGTTTACCTGAAAAAAAAAAATGTGTGAATGTTCCCTACAGTTGACAGTGATTTTGAAAGTTAACAGAGAAAGTGATTTGGGGCTTGCCGAGTGGTGTAACAACAAATATTAAAATATCTGCCATTTACTGAGTGTCTACGGTACTCAGGAACCATGCCTGTCCCACAGTCTTATGGCACCTGTTGAAAAGCATCACAATCAGGCTGGAAGGAAATCACTGTCCTCACTTACTGAGAGAAAATAAGCTTATTTTCCATTTGGATGGCAACTCTAATGAGAAAAACAAGCATTAAATAATACCTGTTTCTAATTCAATTGGCGTTGGCATGCCAAAAACTAAAATCATTTCTTTGCTGCCAAGTTTTTACAAGCAGAACCAGGAAGGCATAATTACAAGGATTGTTCTGTTCCTGCCCAAATGTACCTCTTCAGTGGAGCCTTGAATGCAGTCTTTGATCTCTGTGTGACCATCACAAGCTGCAGGAAAACAAGTGTGCCATTGCTAGGAACCTGCTTCTCTGCCACATTAGGATTCAGGTTTTCAGGGTAAAGCCTACATGGACGTGGTTTCTCTGTGCCTGTGTGTCACATGGCTTAGCTAATAAGCACAAAAGATGGGCGTCAAGTCCATTGCAATGTGTCATAATAAAAGCAAGAAGTGTGTCTGCGTTCTGCCAGTTCACCTTTTCAGTGAACAGGGTCCCTCTGAACCAGTGCCATCACAGAGGAAAAGAAAAGAATCCTTCATTTCTTCTTACTTAAGAAAAGAAGGGACAGGAAAGAAGGTATGCCCTAGAAGAAAATACTAGAAGATGGAAGCACATTCTGTAGTGTTTCCAACTTTGGCAGTCTCCACTAAACTCAAACACAACCCCCTCTTCTCACGTGACCTGCCCGTCCTGCCCCTATCCCTGTCTTTCCATCTCAAACACATGACGTAATGGTGAGCTAATTGAAACCACTAACCCTAGGGTAATTCTCTACCCCACCGTTCTGTTCAATTTACCCTGGAGAAAGAAAAATCAGTTTCAAAAAAAAAAAAAAAGTTAATTTTTCACTGAAAGCTCATATGATGTAGCTATTATAAGGGAGAACTGTTTTTATCTCTACTTTCCCCTTCTTTTCAACATTAGAACTCTGCATACTTCCTGGATGCACTGATATTCAGCAAAATAACATCATTAGCCTTCTGCGTATCTAGGTACAGCCATGTTTCTTCATTCTGATCCAGGAGATTTAGACTGGGGACTGTAGAGCTATATATGAACTTTCCAGGTCACGAACGCTAGCCCTCTGTTTAATCTCTCCCTTTCTGACAACTAACATGAAGACAAGAATGAGGAGCCAGGTTGGCCCTTGAAATGAAGAATAATACAAGGTCATTGTATATCAACAAGACTGCAAAGTCACTGTGGAGCTTATGGAACAGAGCCACGATGTTAATCCAAGAGCAATTACTGGCTGGACTTTTAAATGAGAGAAGTATAAACATTCCACTTACATTTATTCACCCTTACTTTGACTAGTGAAGCAGCCAAATTAATAAATAGAGAATGACTTTCTTGAATCTACCAAAAGATACTTTATCTCAGCCTACAAAAGGAAATGAGTGCTAAAGATGAGTATGACAAAACAATTTAGGAAAGTTCCAAACAATAGACACAAGAATAATTTGTGGAGAAAGAATAATTTTATTTAATTCCATATAAATGGGGAAATAAGGGGCATGCCTACCTTTGTGGATCCTGAAAGGGAAAAGGCCAGTTTAAGTAAAAGAACAAAGACATAACAATTGGTCTTTGTTTTTTTTTAAAGAGGAAGAAGAATGTTTCAAAAATGCGTACAAAAGGTCATAGACCATCAATGGGGAAGACAAACTCTTTGAAAGCATTGTACTTGTTTAGCAACCCCTGGATTGGAGACCGTCTATACAAGTCAAGGCATAACTGCACTCAATTCAAAGGCCATCTATAAAGCCAATCAGTTTGTTTCAATATTTGGAAAACATCATATATTTAATACACTTTTATAATAAGCAATTTGTCTAAAGAAGAGTATTTACAGGTAATATAATTTCAGCCCTTTTTTTTTTTTTTTTTTTTTTTTTTGGTATTACCTTTGTGGAAAGTAGAGATCTTAACCATCTACCAAAAAGTTAAATGGCTTTACTTCACCAAAAATTAGTTCACACTTCCACAAAAATGTTCAAGTGTACTATTTTTATTTCTTGTGACTTATTAAATATTCAGATATACAAAAATTATTAAAGTGCAACTAAATCTTCAACTTGACTAATCACATATACTTGATAAACAAAATGGGTAATTTGTCTTAATTTCTATAATGAACACAGAGTGATCAGTTTGTTGCCTAGACAACATTCAATTCTGAATATTGCTGGCCTGGGATAGCATAAAGCAATCAGTGGCCATGGATTTTTTTTAAAAAAACATTAAAGGTTTATTTCTAATCATTTCCAATTGGAATTGAGCATTTCCTCCAGTTGTACATAAAGGTATCGAATCACAATGTTATTAGCAACATGTGATTTTTGTCAGCAACTTGTCTCACTTATATTTTCATGTATTCTCATTTCAAATACTAATGGTTTCACTTACTTGCACAGATCATTAACACAGCTAGCAATATATAAGTATGGATCGATGTATTCGTGGCAGCTCAAAAAAGGAAACTGCAGCAATATCTGGCATTTGAAGAAGATTGCCTGTGTGAAAAACAGACAACAATCATCAGAAAGCTTGCGGGTCCATGAGTGTGCTCATTCCTCTTGGGGCAAAGCTACCTGCAGAACTCCATGTTCTCACCAGGAAAGAGCAGATCGCTTACACTTATAAAATGCAATAAACAACTTCCTATGTATTTTCTTGATGAATCACTGCATTGGTGAATCCTGTTATATCCCCTATTTCCGAAATTAATGTGAGGTCATTCCATATTACAATTACATAACCTGAATTCAATAATTTAATTACACTTAATTTGCACTAAAATGCTTAATGCTAACTATGCAAAATAGATTTGTGTTAAGTCCAATGTGCTGAAAATTTTTATAGCAAACTTACCTCAAATGCTGGCATTCCACTGGAACATGGATTTGGAAAGTCTGAAGGAGTGGGTACACATTTAGGGTCATCTAGAGTTTGCACCAGCCAGCTATTTGCAAACATAGCAATGTCCTCTGTGTAGTCCTCTATTGAAATCAGACATAAACAGAGTTCTATCAGAATCCTTTTCACAAACACCTCATCATGTAAATGTAATGTGTGCACACATCCACATCCACCCATGCATGAACATGCGCACAAATGAGCACACACACAAACACGTGCACACATTCTTAAAGGTCCTCTTCCGTTTTGAGAGTAAACAACAAAAAAAGTATTGAAACCATAAAAACATTTCAGAAAACACACATGGAAACAAGGAGATACTAGAAAAGAACCCGAAGAAAAAGATGCTAAGAAATGAACCTATTTCATCTAAATATTATGAACAGTGGATTAAGGCATGCTTTAAAGGGATCCCAGTATTAAGAAGCCCAACAGATCCCAGAATAATTAAGGGATAATATTCAGGAGTTCATATATGATCCAACATAGTCAGTGGTGAACAGCCTGTAACAAATCAGATTTAAATTGATTCACCCCTGGGCCTTTGAATAAGTTCAAGACAAGATATGGAAATAAATCCTGCCCCATGTTCAGGTAAAGCTGAATCTCAAATCTCATGGGCTTGCAGAAACATGTACAGCAGAAGAATTTGATATTGGAGCTTCGGATTTTCTGCCACCTAGACTTGACGGCCATAGGTCAGCCACTGGTGGCAAAGACTATACTTATTAATCCGAATCTCAAGTGGACTGCTTCACCAGTCTCCTTGAGCACATTTAAAGGAGGGGAATATGTGCAGGCTACTAGCTAGTGCTGGTTAAAGGCTTTGTTCACAGGAATGCTTTGCCCTTTGTGTAATATTTCAAACTTCCTATTGCCTGGGCAGGATAGTCAGGGTGGGCACCAGCCATTCCCATGCCGTGCCTCCCTCCCAGCCCCTCCACGGGGCTCCAGCTCTGGCACAACCTTCTCCTGCCACCTGGCTTTTGGGAATTGCTCATTCACAACTTAAGGACCCATATCTTCAAGAGCCTCTTCCTCCTCCTTCAGAGCCCTCCTTGGATGTTAGGCAGGAAGATCTCAAACTCTACAGCTCTCCCTGGGTATACAAGTGAGTTCAAGGTCAATCAGGGTAATTTAGCGAGAAAGAAGAGGAAAGGAAGGCTGGGAGTGCACCCTAGTGACGGAGCTCTTGCCTGCTATGTGCAAGGCCATAGGTTCAATTCCTAGTACTGCAAAAATAAGTTTAAAAAGTCACTCTTCCATCCATTTCTTCTCTTCATTTAGGACTCCTTTAATGGGGCTTTATGAAAACAATTTCCAGATCATTGCCAACACTTGTGGTTCTATTGTTCTTACCTCATTTCCCACTTTCTGTCAAAGCTGTTATTTCTCACAAAAACTACATTTTCATTTGTCCCCTTATTTATTTTGCCTTCTATTAAAGTAAATGAGACACAGTCTTTACTGTTTTGTTCCTGTATCCTTAGTTCAATATCTAACATATAGCACATGCTCAAAATACATTTACTGAATAAATGAATGAAAATATAGATGAATGTCCAATATTTATTAAATTATATTCTTGATCTTACAAGTATATCTGCCCACTTTTATAGTCTGCGGAATTGCTGGACACTTTACACACTAAACAAAACCTGATCAAAATAATTATTTAAGAAAAAAAACTGATGTTCTCCTTAAGTAAACCTACAGCCATATTTCACTTCAAAATACCACTTTTTTAAAGTATGAAGAACAATAATATTTCCAAAAGTCGCATTTGATATTACAAAACAGCCTGGGCAATGCCTTAGCATAGTAGTTCTCAACTTGTGGGTAAAGATCCCTTTGGAGTTGCATATCAGATATCCTGAATATCAGCTATTTGCATTATGATTCATAATGAGTAAAATTACA
This sequence comes from Acomys minous, assembly GCF_964271855.1. Classification (NCBI taxonomy): domain Eukaryota; kingdom Metazoa; phylum Chordata; class Mammalia; order Rodentia; family Muridae; genus Acomys; species Acomys minous. Next base: position 108,808,501 of record NC_140490.1, read on the forward strand.
GCTATGACATAGCAATAAAATGATGTTATGGTTGGGGGTCACCACAGCATGAGCTGTATTAAACGGTCACAGCATTAGGAAGGTTGAGAACCACTGGCTTAGATTTTACTTAACCCCTAGTTTTAGATTCAAACACTCAACAAGTTCTATTACATTGTATCAGTAAAAGAGCCATACATGTTTATCCTGAGACTTTAATTATATATATATATATATATATATATATATATATATATATAGTTTAGAAGTCCACTATATGACATGTTTACTATAGGAGATGCTGTCAGAATATTAGGACATAGATAATAGTGAAAAAGTACTATTAATTATCAAATTGGGAAAACTGGGAGTAAAGCAGGACCTTTGTGTTGATGTCAAGCAAAACAAATGCATGAATCCTCAGTGAGACAACAAATTAAATTCCTCCTCTTTGCCCGGAAATTCTGAGAAGGCTCAGATTTTGTGTGTGAAGTCATCCTTGAAGGATAAGTAGGAACGCAAGGGAAAATGGAGTTTAATTACTCGTGGGAAGCAACATATTCAGTAGCAGTCCGTCAGACTATCCAGCCCTTGATCCAGTTAACAAGTGGCCATACTGAGCTTCAAGCAAACTCTAGATACCTTAAAGCCAAAGGTGACGTGCACATCTCTGGAAATTGCCCTGTACGTTTACAATACAGGGAGAAACAGAAGAGCAGACTCCTTTTGTGTCCCTACAGCTTAGTTTAAATGAGTTCTTTTTAACAATTCTGTCTTACACTGTGTACCAGATTGTGAAAGAGTCAATTGCCTTTCTTTGGGCTTCTACCATAGACATCCAAGAACCTGTCTTCTTCTGTCTTGATAGCTCAGCCTTAATTCAATTCAACTTTGCTGGTCTTTCTGCTTATTCCTCACCTAATAGGCTCTTGCTTCCTGCCTTCACTCACTTCACTGACAAAAAAAAAAATCACTCTCTGTTCCAGAACTCCTGAGTGAGCTGACCCTGCACATGGATGCCTGGTCCATGTTCCTGACAAGGGCAGATGCCGCTTTCCACTCTCACCACCACACCAGCTTCCCTGAAGAAGCAATCTTGTCCAACCCCAACACTAAGAACTGGACTGAGTATTGTGTTTTTCATGAAACTTCAACACAGAAGGAAAATTAATCACTAATTACCACTTGACTGATTCCACATTAGATCCAAATACTTCCTGTCTAACATAGTCTCAGGACTCCAAATTTGTGAGCCTTCTCATCCACAATCCACAGTGGATACAAGTTCCGTTTCGTGCTGTTCCTGATTCTGTGCATTTGCATTGTGCTCACGGACTTCTGAGCACTCCATTTATATTTTCTCATTAGATATTCACACACTGGAGGCACTGTGCGCTGTTTTCATTATTTCCATCCTACATATAAGGAAATTTACTCATTGGAGCCAGGCTTTCTAATCTAACTTGTAGTAAACTAGTCTCGATGATAAATTATCCATGTAGCACGAGTAAATATTTGCATTTTACTGAGGGCTTCTTTAAAATATACAGACATATTTCCACTCCTATGGGATACCTGGGGACTATTATAAAGCAAATAAAATAGATTAAGCATTATCTATGTGATGGGCAATCTACGTGTTTACAGGGACTCTCTCATGCAATCCCCTGCCACTCTGTGAAAATATATACTGTCACATCATTAAAATTAAAAACGCATAATAAATAGCAAAGCAGAATTTTTATCACACATTCTTACTGGCAAAGTGTACACTCTAGAATGTACATCCATTAGAGCACAACACACAGGCAACTATCGTTAAGTCTGTAATACGAACAATATTCCATCACAATCTAGGCAGTTGTTAGCAATTGTATCTGAGTGTGTTTACCTGTAATAACATCTAATACAACTCTAATAGAATCAACTGGCAGATTCAGTAATTTGTAGGCTGTGGTTTAGCTGTAAACATCTTACCAGGTGATATGAGGGTTAGGGATGATGTTGTTATGTGCTCACGTTAAACATGATGTCACACAGTAAGGTACACTTTTACTATCACTGATTACTCTATAAGCCCAGAATTACTATGTTTCTCGCTCCCAGCAACAGAAAAATTCAATGGCTCAACTTCAAAAATATGTAATAGTATAAGCACAGTTCAAAGCCAGGCGCACTGGTACTAAGAACAATGTTCATTTTTTATTATTAATTTTATATATTTACTCACTTTACTGCCTGATCCCAGTCTCTTCTCTCCTTTCCTCCAAGTCCCGTCCTCATGCCCCCTTCCCCACAATTTCCCCTCTCCTTATTAGAGAAGGTTAGGCACTTAACAAGTGTGAACCCTGGCATCTCAAGCCACAGCAGGACTAAGTGCATCTTTTCCCACTGAGGCTAGATAAGGCAGCCCAGATCCAAGAAAGGGATCCAAAGGAGGGCAACAGAGTCAGAGACAGCCCCTGCTCCCGTTGTTAGGGGACCCAGATGATGACCATGCTGCACATCTGCTAATTATATGTAGGGGGTCTAGGTCCAGCCCATGCAAAGGCACATGGGGGCTCACAGAGACTGAACCACCAACCAAAGGGGGGATATATATGTGTGTGTGTGTGTGTGTGTGTGTGTGTGTGTGTGTGTGTGTGTGTGTACATATATATACACATCTTCCTTATGTGCACCTCAATCATGGTTATGGTCTGTGGTTCTCTTACTCTTAAGTAGTCTCCAAACAGAACTGTACTCTGTAACTAGTGATTACTGAAGCTAGTTCTATGCCTTAGATTCAATAGGTAACCGAGAAAGCATACAAAACCTTTCCTGCTTGCTATGCTAAGTGGGCAATCCCAATTTCATCTCATCATCTTTACAAAACTATTATTTGTAAACACATTCAAGCCAAAACTATTAAAGTAAACACATTTGAGCCAAAAGGTTTAAGTCACTAGAATATGAACTCCAAGAATGGGGAGTTGTGCCTTGTGTTCACTGCAGCTCCCAAATCCACACAGCGGTATGTGTAGTATCCATCCATGTATTTCTGGTTACAAACTAAATATTCAGTTAACATTTGCTACGTGAACAAGTGCTGCATCTCAACTTAACAAATGTTGTTAGAAAATGTTTTCCATCTTACCTGGACCCTTGAAATCACTAGCGTAGACAAATGGTAGCCACGGACTTTCCACCACTGGTTAAGTTTTCTGGCTAGCTGCTGTTGGCCAAAGAATAATACTCTAAAAGGCCCAGCCATTTCTTGTTCCCCAGTTCCTTACCTTGCTCAATCACAAAGTCATCTGACTGAATGCCATTATAGTTTGCACACAGGCCACACGATTTCCCTTTGTGCTCCTCAGACAGCTTGAGGTAAATTCCTGATATTCCATCCCAAGCCAATGAAAATCCAAAGGTTGTTTTCACCAGAATATAGTCAGCTAGCTTCTCGATATACACTTGCCCAATTGTCTGAGGCAGAGACAAACTAGAAAACAAAAGGATGTGATGTAAGAACCTTGACCATGTTAAGGCTATACACGCTGTGTTCTCAAGATGACGCAGGTAATAATTGATGGAGATTTTTTACACAGAGTTATAGAATGGGCTATTCAGGGAGATTCCCCCCAAAGACTTTATTCTCTAGGCAATCTCAACATTCTTGACAAGTTTAATATTTGAATTAAAAGACAAGAAACATGCCATTGATGTGGAGTTAATACTTACAACTTAGTAGTTGTTTCAAAAACCAGGAATATAAAGCAGAACATTATACATGATCTTTTCCGTGCAGAAACTGTCTCTATCTATTTGGAAGGATGAGGGTTCAGACTACTCTTCACGCAGACAGTTAAAGATAATATAAAAATCCTGCTCAATAGCTCTGAAGTACAGACATGCAATAGCCAAAATATGTGATGCCCTTGAGATCTGGCTTTATTTAATTTTATTTTCAACTAAAAAAAAACCTAGCCAAGTGAGCATTGCAAAAGTGTAAGTCACTTAGAAAATAAAGAACAATGTCCTCCTTCCATTTATAAATGGTCCAGTGGAGAACAGGTCCTAATCATAAAATAAATTCAAGAAGATCACTTTTATTAAGGTAGTCATGGCCAAATAAAATCAGAAACCATGGTGTAAGATAGGTCATTAATAGATATAGTCATACCTTTCTCTCAAAAAATTCAAATTAGTAATTTCTGTTCTGGAAAGAGTACAGTTATAGCCAACAAAAACTACACAAGTAAGCAAACTAACAGATAATCCTCCAAAGAAAGGTTATAAAATCTCTGTAACCATCTACACAGAGGGTTTTTTCATACATAAATATTCGTAGAAATATTTGTAGAAATGTAGGTTTAAGTAGAGATGTAGCTATGAATTGTAATTAGAAAATACAAGACTAGTTAACAAAAATGTTGTGATTAAAAGCTAAATATATAGAGTTCATAGGAAAAGTCACTATGAAATCACAAGGAAAATATTATTCTTTAGATTTTAAAAGTTTATAAAAATCTCTTTTCTTAAATAGTGGATGATATTTTATAAACATATCTTACACTAGTAAGAGGTTAACTTGTGGGAGGCACAGCCCTGGTGAGTGAAGATTTTGTTTTGGTTTTCTGTCAGTCATCTGTATCTGTCAGCTCTCTTTCACTATAAATTTAAACAAATACGTATTTTTAAGAGGAAAATGGCATTCTGTGTCTTCCATTTATCAAATGGTTAGTATTCTTGAAATTTTTATGAAGAAAGTTCATTTTATGAAATATCATCATTATAAGTGCCCACTACCCAAAAGCCCAAATGAAAATTCATAAAAATTGTCACTTCAGCTCTAAGAAATGCAGGTTTAACCACATTATCTTTCCATTCAAATGTTCAGCTTTCTTTTATAAGAAAACTGTCAAGCATATACTCTCTTGGTCCCTGTCTCTCTACCTCGCTGTGTCTCTATCTCTCTGCCTGTCTCTGTTTCTGTCTGTGTTCTTTGTCTCTCTGTTGCTCTGTTACTCTGTCTCTGTACCCTTCTGTCTCTCTGTTTCTCTGTGTGTCTTTCAGTGTGTGTCTCTCTTTCATTCTGTGTCTCTATTTCTCTATATGTCTTTGTGTATCTCTGTCTCTCTGTCTCTGTCTCTCTGTCTGTCTCTGTGTGTGTGTGTGTGTGTATGTATGTATGTATGTGCACACGCACTTGTGTATGTGTGCCATTCTATAGCCTGTACCACTGTCTTCTCATTTTTCTGTTAACATCCTTGCATAAATCTGTACTGACACTAAAAACAAGCAAATTCCAACTTCGTTTTAAAATATAATGGAAAATTATAAGAAAAAAATAAGACCAGAAATCTCGGCCCCATGGTACATGCCTGTCTTCCCAAGGCAAAAGGGCTTCTGTGAGTACTTAGCTAACCTTGCATGCATAGCAAGCAAGTAGCAGGCCAAAAAGAGGTCTTGGCAAGACCTTGTACCAAGAGAAAAAGTCATTAAAAATAAATATTTCCCAAAGGGGGATAGGGCTGCTCCTGGTTGCAGGACTGACAAGATGCTCCCCTGGGGCTTTGTTCAAAGCCTTTTTTACAGTGGTGCCCTTGCCCTTGGCTGACTCTACAGAGAGGAAAGCATCGTCATCAGTACATAGCATTGGAAGGAATCCCATGGCTCACACACCCAACAGTGAGTTCTGAATGATGGATACAACTGTTCCATCTCGTTATTTACTTTCTCTGGCATAACTCAGCTAGGAAATATTTAAAACTGGGTGTCTTTGTAAGTATTTGGATTGGAAGGGAGATTATTCCCCATGATTCCTAGTTATAACTGTAAAAAAATCTCTGTCGAATATAAACATCCCCCTTCCCCATAACTCTCAGGTCATCTTGTCAGCAGGCAGGAAGCCTCAGTGGCCGGAATCATCTACCAACAAGGGCAGTTGTTTACTGGCCCAGAGTCTTTGTCAGGACTTCAATGGAAACTCTCAAGTGACACCCAAGCCTCATTCTCACAGACTCTGGAGGACTTCCAGAATCTTTCCCAAAGAAAAGAAAGTCGATTTTTTTTGTAAGCTGGGATACAAAGGAAAAGAGAAAATATTGAAGAGGCCAAAAGTAATCGGACTTGAACTACATAAAGATAGCTCTCGATAACGCCCTCAGGAGAACATGGCAACCCTATGTGCATCTCTGTAAAGCCACCTCCATCAAAAACACTAGGATGTGGACCAGCTAGATTCCTAGATGTCTGGTGGGCTTCCGTGCACTGCAGATATGATGTTTCCATGAAACTACCATAAAGTCAACTGAAGAACAAGCCCTCTACTCCCACTGTTTGTAATTTACTTCCAGTCTGAGACATCTGAAATCTCAATTAATTTCATGTACCTTTCTTTATTCTCCTCTTACCTGATTCCATTCTTTTTTATTTCATGACCATAAATTCTAATTTCCTCTTGGTTTGAAAAGAATAAGCTGATTGAGCGATAACAAGAATACACAGAACCAAGGCACTTTGGGCTGTTATGGACCTGGAAGAAAAAAAGAAGAAAGAAAGAAAGCATAGGAACTAACTGCAGCCACAGTGTACCTTTACAGCTTGCAGCACCATTAGTCCCGTTGTAAGTGAGGACCACACCTACAATTAGGATGTCTGAGATGAAAGAAATATTTACCCAATGGACAGGACATTCTCCACAGTTACGTGGAGAGCAGAGACTGATTTTGACATGAACTCTGGTGCCCCATATTTGACCACCTCCCCTTGGTGGGGAGGCCTGATGGCACTCAAAGAAAGGAAAAGCAAGCTACCAAGATGAGACTCAGTAGCCTGTGACCAAATAGTGGGGGAGGAGGTCCCCCTCGGTCACAGACCTAGGGGAGGGGAATAGGGTGAAAGCAGAAGGAAGGGAGGAACAGGAGGATATAAGGGATGGGATAACAATTGACTTGTAACCTGAATAAATTAATTAAATAAAAAAAGAAATATTTACCTCAGAAGCTGAACAATATAATTAATTTTATAAAATGTAAATTATTTCAGGATATTTGTAAGCCACCTTAACCTCTGTATGTTAGATGGTAATGTTCTGAACCTATATGATATAAGCCAGGTAGAAATAATTAATTGGACAGGAAAATCCTAAATACCACAAGGAAACACATTTGTAGTGTTTATGTCCCTGTTATAGTGTCTATATATTATTATAAGAGAAATTTGAATGGAGCTCATAAGCAATAGTTATGTGTTGAAAAAGTGAACAAACCTTCACTTAAAATAAAATTCACTTTCCTTCTTCCAGATACCTTAGAAAAGAAAGAGGCTAAACAATAAAGAAATTATTTCTTCAGATATTAAGAGGAATTTGGTTTACTGGGAAAAAAGATAAGACAGTGAAAAAGAGTAGAGGAAGAATGGATAAAAAGAGACAATGAATGTTACATTCTCTTACCTTATCTCAAGATTAATTTCAGAAGGCTCAAAAACTAAAATATAAATAACAAAACGACATGACAGCTGAACAATATTCCTATTGGTAGCTAAAAAGTGCAAAAGAACTTTCAAATATGAAAAGGATAAGAAAATCAGTAATTATAAGACATTTTTAAAAAATGAGTTCATTATGTAAGTGGTAAATGTTATTTGTCACTTCTCATGTACCTAATACTGTCCACATTCTAAGGGATATAGCCATCAACAAGACAGATAAAATACCTGCCTTTCCATTACAAAAAAAAACAGGTAAAGTGTATAACTAAATAGAAATAAAATATATCAAATTGGATAACATTAAAAAGAAATACTAAACTAAGGGAAGGCATAGAGAATACATGTAAAGATTTAGGAAAAAGTCTTTAATGTCAGGAGAGAGAAAATTCTCTGAGGTAGTAAAACTCTGTAAAAGATGAAACATTGGGCAAAGCTATAAGAAGAGATCTAGAAGACTATTTAAAACAAAGAGACAAGAAATACAAAAGTTAAGGGAAGGAATTTGACCAACATAGTCTCAATATCTAGGAACCTGCTCTTCAGTCCCAATTGGAGAACAAAATGATAAAAGGTTGATAGATATCAATACACGGAGGGGGGGTATAATGAAACCAGAGCACACTTCTGAGCCTCACATTAGGCAAACAAGCCCTCTCCACAAATATATCAATAGTCCAAACCAGCTTTTAAACACTTATTCTCAAATGTGAACAAATATTCATGAATCATTTATCATTTGAGGAAAGCTCATACTATGAAAGGCAGAACCAAAGAAACAATGAGAAAAGGAAGCCAAAGAAACAATAACAATTTTTTTTTGCTATTAAAAACAAGGAAATCATGAAATTGGCAAGCAAGTGGATGGAACTAGAAAAGATCATCCTGAGTGTGGTAACCCAGACTCAGAAAGACATATATGATATATACTCACTCACAAGCAGATTTTAGCCATGTGGAGCAGGATAAACATACCAACTACAATTCACAGACCCAAAAAAAGATAAGTAACAAGAAGGATCCAAGGGAGGATACTTAAATCTCACTCAGAAAGAGAAATAAAATAGACAGAGGAAATGGTTGAAGAGAGGGAACAAAGTATGAGAGGGAGTGTAGAGAGAAATGAGAGTGGGAAGAGTAGGAGAGGGAGGACAGAGGCCAGCAGAGAGAAGAGAAACTATGGGAGGAGGTTTCTCTGTGACACTCTGGAAACCTAAGACAGTATAGGCTTCTGGTAAGACTTGGGAGTGTCTCTAGATGAGACTCTTAGACTGAAGAGGACACCCTTTAACTAGACCGGACACTTAGTAGAGGGAGGGGAACACTAATACACCCACAAGAACCTAGACCCAAAAATTACCTGCCTACAAGACGTGTAGGGATAAAGATGGAGGAGAGATTGAGGGAATGTCCAACGAATGTCTGACCTAACCTGAGACCCACCCCACAGGAAAGAGCCAACCCTTAACACTATTAATGATATTCTACTATGCTCACAGATAGGAGCCTAGCATAGCTGTCCTCTGAAAGGCTCCACCCAGCAGTGGATGGAAGCAGATGCTTAGACTCACAGCCAGACATTGGGGGAAGCTTAGAGAGTCTTGTAGAAAAACGGGGGGAAGGATAGAAGGACCAAGAGGTGACGTCTCCCTAGTGGGGCTGCAGGGAAAGAGGAGGCTCTTCGTCCTGATGGACTTGAGCTGGGGTGGATTGTTGAGGGGAGGAGAAATAAGGGGGCCTTCCTTCTCCAGGGAGTAAGGGATGGCAGACAGGAGAGAGGGAGAGAGGGTGGGACCCGAAGGAAAGAAGAGAGGGAGCTAAAATCCTGATGCAAAGTGAGCAAATTAATTAATTTGTGGGGGAGTAAAAGACAGCAAGGTCATTTTTGTTACATATGTATTGAAATCTTTTAACCTATGAAAATATATTACCTTCATAAAAATAAGATAAAATGTAAATAAAAATAACAGGGGGTTTGAAAAGGAAATGCATGTTAATATTCCTTTTTGGAAGTATTTCGTTTTTTAAACCTAAATTTCCCCATAGAGCATTGTGAAATCACTTGAATACTCCATAAATTTAAAAGATATAGCTAATAAAATTAGTATTTTTAATAATATGTAGCACAGAGGAAAGTTCTAGATATAAAATTTAGTGAAAACATAGAACATAAAATTAAATAATATTTCAAAGTTATGAATTTGCATGAAATCTAAATAAAACACTCCTAAAAATATATATGAAACCATTAACAATAGCATCTCTTGAATGATAGATAGCTCTTAAAAGTTTTAGACTCATGACTTTTTTCAATTTTTCAAAAAATGAAGTGAATGACTTTTTTTAGCCAATAAGAAAGACTGCATTAAATTAAATATTCTTGGCTGGAAAAAAATCCCATCATTGAAAACTAGACCCAATAGAAACAGTCTCTGTTAACTTAAGGAGCATGGTTCTGCATTCTGCACTCTAGTTTGTTACATGATAGATTATCTAGTTGGCATCTTTGTTCTCAATAAAGCGAGACACTGAAAGAGAACATTCCAATAAGAGAGTCAAAAGAGTTCAAGAGGCCAGAATTCTGGGTGGGTGGAGGCCAGATAGTAAGTAACAATGGCAGATTATGGCAGAGCAGAATGAAGGAAGCATTCGATTTGGGCCACTCTTCTCTTCCCAAAGAGACTACTGTTTAGCCCACTGTCCCCATAATTTTTTCCCTCCATTGTATTTTTACTTTATTTTTTATTATAATTTTATTTTTAATGTTATTTTTCTTTTTTACGTATACAATTATTATATCACACAAAAATACAATAGACTACATCCAGCAAGAAGAAGGAATTATAAGAATGTTACATTCATCATGTTTTGTGTATTCAAATTTGCCAACCTTGAAGAAAACATCTTTCCTATCTTGGTGCATCTAAAATTCTGAATGTAAATCAATACCCATCATATCTCATCTCTATCAACTTAAAACATCTATCTAGATCTAAAAACATCTTAACCCCTAAACAACTAGGCTCAATTGTAAAACTAAATTATCTAGTATCTAACCCCAAAATCCAACACTGCCCCCCCAAATTTAGCATTCAGAATTCCTCACTGTCTCAGAGAATCCAAGACCCATAGCACAGATGCAAAGTTTTGCATCACCCAGCACGGGGACATTCAGGCAACTACAACATGAGTTAGGGGTAAAACCAAATTTCAACATTTTTGTCTATAAAAAGTTAGTTTTTGAATGGGGCCTCACAGAACTCCCATGGTTATGATTTTAAGTGCTTCACTAGTTGAGAGAGAATGTCCCTTAAATCCTTGCTTGAGCTACTGCTCTTCAGTCACTGAGCTTTGAGATATTTCCTAGGAATTCACTAGACTTGGGAATTCTGAAATTAAGCACTAGTCCTATGAGCTCAATCACGCAGCATGAATCTACCTAACAATTACATAATCCACATGATCCCTTTCATAAGCATCAGATTCCTCTGCACATCAAAAGTTTCTTTTGTTTTAGTTTATATTTGCATTTACTTATCATTTTTTGGGGGGTGGGCCAAAAATCCAAACCAGGGTCTTGTACATGCTAAAATATTTGCTCTACCATTGAGCTATATTCCCTAGGCCAGGGGTACCACTTTTAAAAAAAATTAAAGCAATAGGGCATCTCAGTCAAAATAGCAAGAAGGGAGAAAATATGAATAATATTATTAATATCTGACTCTACCTTCTTCCAAATTATCAAATAAAACCCAAACATAGGGGATATTGGTGAGAGTTGCTATAGTAATAAACACATGGTATTTCTCCACATCCTGTAAGACATCCCCTCATGGATTCAATCCCTGTTGCTACCATGTCAGTCATCGTCTCAATAGTTACACTCAATATGGCTACAAATTTGGGCCATTGCATGGAGAGAAGAACCTTATGTGTTCTATAATTATTGTCTATCTCTGATCATTTGTCCAATGCTTTTAAAATACATTATATCCAAGTATTGATTTTTTTTAATTGATTAAATTCAAGTCCCACCTACCCATACTGTGTACTGTGGCTCCAAACTACCACAGTCCCTTGCAAATATATAAGAACAGCTTCCTGGGATGTAATAGTAGATTCCATCAAATGTCTCAAAGTGATACTGTCCCCAAGTTTTGCAAATTCCATCTCTGCCACTTCCCATGTTTGGGACTGAAAGGAAATAAAGTAATATTTAGTATTGTAAAAAAATAAATCACATTTACCTCAAAATGTTCAGTCATAATAGGTAATCATAATTTTCACCAAACTGAATATTGTTCCTCTTTGGGTGGTCCAAGGCAGAGGAAGAAACAAGTAGCACTGAACTATCAGCTACTCTTAAAAACTATCCAATTCCTTAAAGAAAACCAAGTCTCCAAATTGCTATGAGCAAGGACTTATGTTAGAAATTTTGGGAGTTCACAGCCAGTCTGGTCTACAAAGTGAATCCAGGACATCAAGAGAAACCCTGTCTGAAAAGAAAAACAGAGAAAGAAGGAGGAGGAGGAGGAGGAGGAGGAGGAGGAGGAAGAGGAGGAAGAAGAAGGAAGGAAGAAGATACACAAAGACGGTAATGTTGATAACACAAATGAATGACTCAGAAAAGAAAGAAAAGTCATTATGGAATGTTCTAGAACAACATGGGCAGTAGGAGACTGCCCCAGTTTCTATAATTCTTTTTTAATGCCCTTATGGTATCCAAAGAGAAAAATAAACGATGACCAAAAAAAGAAAAAAGAAAAAAAAATCACATTTATCCATGCCTGGAAAATAGAGCTGGAGGCATTAGTCATCCAGAGTTTCCTGGAATCTCCAAAATGATGACCTCAAACTGGTGAAATTCAAACAATATTTATTTTAAATCAAAGCACTTCATCTACTATGAGCATGCCTGTCCTCTAGATAAGCGTCTGCCCTGTTTTATCTTTATTTGTGCTACCTATCATTATTACTGTGGGTGTGGTGTGTGTATGGGTCACGGTGTGTCACAGTAAGCAGGTGTCTAAGGACAAGGTTATAGAGTTGCTTCTCTCCTTCTACCTGGGAATATGTGGGTTCTGAGGCTAGACCGCTGATCATAATGCTCAGCAACAAGGGCTTTTCCCATCTGAGGCATCTTATCATTCTCTCTTCTTTTTTTGTATATTTTAAGTGTGTCACTTTATAATAATGTAAAAAGAAGTAATTCCCAGTACCTGAAGAATTCTCAGTACTATTTCTAATTTATATACTGAATACCCTCCTAGCCAAATACAAAGAAGAGAAGCTTCAACTAAAATATATTAAGTAAAAGAAAGGCATAAATAAAAATATGGTCCTACTGATCTAGTGCAACAGAAAGTAGGAAAAAAAATACTTAAGGAAATTGAGACCAGTGGGAGGGGAAGTGCACACATCTATTTTCTTTTACAGTGTTTCTAAATTACTTCAAACCGATGAAAATAAATTTTGAGCTCTGTAGTTAATGTCCCAAATCCCAGAGGATGAACACTTCCAAGTAAATCATGACTTAATGTTCTCTTTCATATCCCATAACTCTCTCATAAATATCCCTGAAACTTACCAATCTGGCACCTTGTCCCGAGAGCTTGGAATATTTGACAGTCACACGTTCCTGTCTTAGAACAGAAAGCCCCGTTAAGGCATTCATGAGGGCAAGAACCTAAGGGGCAAAATAAAAACTTATCTTCTGGCATGGATCAGCTCATATAAACACAATATGTCACGGTCTCACTTGGACTTACTGTAACACTGTAACTTAAACAGAACTCGGGCCTTGTGCCTTGCAGTGCCTAAAGAATTAAGCCATCAAATCTCTATCTATTCCTTTCATTATGTGTGCTCTGAAGCAAGAAAGACAGGCTTTCACATCTCCAAGTACTTTGGGAGAAAAGGTTAGCCTCCTTCGAGCAATTGAAAGGTCAAGTTCCCATGTAAGGAATCTCTGTCTCGGATGACGAGAACCAGAAATACCCAAGCTGTAGATGATTCCCTGCGCTGAGTTTGGACCACTTCCCACCAGCCCTTTCTCCGGGAGCAAGCGCTGTACTGAAGCATAACTCAGATCATGCTCACTTCGGGGGTGGTGGGCGGGTGGGGAATTAAGCAAAGCATAAACTCAAAGCGAGGCTCCCACCTTTGAGGAGAAAGGTGATACATTTCGTTTGAAGTTTGTGCATTAACACCGAAACTGGATTATAAATGTCTCAGCCTTTAGAAATCTGTGCTTAACAAAGTTGAGGCAGAAAGCAAAAGTCACTTCTGGCTGCCCCCCCCCCACACACACACACCCAATACTTTTCTCGAGGAAAGAAAAACTTGCCACAAGGAAACACACTAAAAAGAAGAAACAAATTGCTATAAGTTTCCCAAAATTTCGAAGGCGTCTCCTGAGTGCGTTTGAGAAGGCAAATGAATGCAAGTGAAAATGTTGCATCCGTTAAGAAGACAGTGGCAACTGGCAAGGCTCAGGTCGAAGGGACCTCAGCTACACTGAAGGAGCAAAGAACATCTCTGAGTCACCGTGAAATGTAGCTAAATAAGTTGGGCCTGTCTGGAAGGTATCACGTTGGTAAAGACACTTATCTAAATGTACTAACAAACATTGTCTGCCAAACACAGGGACAAAGTCCTGTTAATTTTTTTTTTCCCCTCAACATCCATTGATTTCTCTTTTTCATTTTAAGGCCTACAGATCTCTAGGTAAACTTTAAATGAGGGGGGCAAAGGAAACTGTTTTAACTTAAACCGAAATACAAATGAAAATGTTTGGTTTTTCTTTAAGAGACACACCTATCCCTACATTTGGATCAGGTAGTATTATCTTTTTTCCAGTAGGTAGGTGTCTAAATATTTAGATAAACAAACACAGATATTTTTTTTTTTTAGAAAACGTATTTACAAAGCTGCTTACTCTCCTGAAAGCAAATATTAAACTAAATCTAAAAAGAGTCACTGTGACTTTATACATGATAATAATTACTTTGGTTTCTTTGAATTTTAAGCTACCATCAGTTTTCTGCTTAATAAAAACAGTAAACTCCTAAGATAAACTGTGGACGGTGGGGAGTGAAGGAATAATTATTCATTCAGAGCAAAAGAAAAAAAACGTCTGATACCCTTCGGTGTTTTCTCTAGTCACACTGTTGTCAGCTTCGTCTAAACCCTTAGTTCTGGCGATTTCTGGGAATGGTTTGGATTTGTTTTGCATAGAATATGAATGTAAAAGATTATGACTGCTACTACCCTGGCTCAGTGCCTTCCCTGTATATAGGGAGGCGGTCAAGAATTGATTTAATATACCCCCAAGGAATCCTCGCAGAAGATATATAGAAAGGAACAACTACCCGCACTGACCTTTTATTTTGCTCTCACCCCAATTAATGGCTTCATGGAAAAAATATCTCGGAGAGGTTGCTTCGAACTTTAAGACAGAGAAATAAAAATGCAAATTAGGACATCCATTGAACATAAGCCAAACGTGCAAATGGAAGAATTCTGGGAAGCAATGGTGAACCCAGAGATTATAAAGGGCTGACTTTAATGTGTCTTTCTCTTGTGGAGACCATCTCAGTGAAGAAGAAAGGGTTCCCTTGGGAGGATGGTCAGAAGAGCTGGCCTCAAGCCTTCTTTTCATCTCTTCAGCAACTTGGACAAAGTGTTTGTCCTCTAAGCCGTCACTCCCCTTGCTTCTACCCAAGTCCACCAGCCCTTTGTGAAAGAAGTCCTGAAAAAGCACTGCATTTGTATTAACTTATTCCTTGCATACAAAAGTAGCAATTCTCTGACATCATCAGGTACAAGTGTGTTAGGTGTGGGGTGTGCAGAGTCGAAACACAACAGTCAAGGGTGACCAGCCTGCATTTCAGACTATGAAGACACCACTCACAAAAACACCATCTCACCGCTTACTTCTAATTTAGACACATTTCCTATCAGCCTCAACAGTTTATGTCCATGGTTCCGCCATGATGTTAAGTTTAATTCTCTCTTCGACCGTACTGTTTTTAGCAGCCTAAATAAAAGAGACATCAACATTACTGAGCGCATACCATCTCTAGCTGTGGAATAATGTATGCCAATCCTTGCAATGGAAGCCAATCCCTCATTTCTGATGTTTGACAAATGTATAACGACTTCAACTCTGCCTCACACTGGCCTAAGTATGTAAACAAATTATCTAGCCTTGGTTTCCAACAAATAAAAAGGAATAGCAATATCTCCCTTATAGAATTATAAGGATCAAGTAAAATAGTTAACACTTAATAACGGTGTCAAGCATAAAATATAGATGATAAGCTTATTGCCTCTTCCTGTTACTAAATGAAAATGGGCCATGTCCCCTTGATGGGGAGGCCCGAGGCACTTGGAGGAAGGATAGCAGACTACCAAGAAGAGACTTGATACACTAGCATCATATTCAGAGGGAGGAGGTCCCCCTCAGTCACAGTCATAGGGAAGGGGAATGGGGTGAAAGTGGGAGGGAGGGAGGAATGGGAGGATGCATGGGATGGGATAGCAAATGAGATGTAATATGAATGGTTTCATTTTTCAATAAAAAAAAATAAAATATAAAATGGAATATAGGGACTAGTAGATAGTAGGTAAAGTATAATGACCTGAGTTGGATTTCCAGGACCATATGATGGAAAGATGAAGAGACTCCCAAAAGTTGTCTTCTGACATCCATGTGCATGCCATGGCATAAGAACACACACACACACACATACATGTATATATATATATGCTATAAATAAATAAATAGATGATAGATAGATGGTAGATAGAAACATAGAGACATAGATATTAGATATATACATAAGTAAATGATATAATTTTAAAACTAAATATACTGTATTATACTGAACTAAGGCAAACACATACATTTGCTTCTCACTCCACTCAACTCCGACCTACTCTAAGGAAATCCCAGTGACCACTGAACACCCCGCTTCCTGACGATTTACCATCCCTTCTGTTTATCCAGCACCATTACACATCTCACGGTGCGAAGTTTCACACTCAGTCTCAGCTTTGGAGCATATCTGAACTTAGAATGGTGTGCTGCTTCACTAAGTGGGGGCATTTTCTTTTTCATGTTACGTACATAACATCACATAACTCACGGTGACTCAGATTCAGTGAACCATTTGAATAGAAATGATTTCTTTACATGAAGTTTCTAAATCACAAGCACGGCTATTCTTATTCCTGTGTTTAAAACATGATTCCTGGTGTGTCAGCAACAAGTACCAACTGAACTGGAAAAGAGATATTATTCAAATGGGAATCTGCCTCTTGTCGTATTTAGTTACGACTAAAGCAGACTCTAACAATGCCCTTTCTGCCCACCTCAGATTCACGAGGGTTTCTGCGGTCATGCTGAGCCTCCAGCTCCAAGCACAGCCTTCTTTTTATCTCTGCCTGAGGACGGAGTCCAAACAGGACTTTAAGGATATATAAGGCACACTAGCTCCTCTCTTTGATCAGTAGAGAAAAAGGAATTGATGGATGATAAATATTCCAGTTTCCCCAGCCCTTGCAGAAGCAAGGGCGACAGGCTACACGGTTCCTTGTCATGTTCCTAATAAGAGCAAGCCCCAGATGTCAACAGCAGAAAGCCACCACCACCACTAACATGCCCTGTGTTGAATTTTCTCCCTTTCTCCTCTCACTTTCATCTAAGCCTCCCTTGTGTAGTTCCCAAGAGCTGTTTACCTAAGTCTTGCTCTCAGTGCCTGCTTGCTCTCAGACTAATTGCTGATTGTAATGCAAAGAATGTGGCAGTAGGTGCACATATTCACACAGCTGATGAAAGACGACCATCCACTCTTTCTCCTTCCTGATCGCACCCCCACAGCAGGGTGGACAGCACCAGAGAGATGTGCCCTGTGTAAGGAAATCACCGTAACACTTACATGCATGCCATTTATAGAAGACTATGCCTAGGCTTTACTTGCTTATGTCATTGCCAGCATATTTCTGCGGACAGTTATCCATCCATCAGTGCTATTTGCTTACATGCAGAGGAATGAACTGAGTATGAATGGCCTTGAAGCCTATTTCTAAGCACTGTACTGCATGACTGGGTGACCCCACTGCTCCCTGTCGCATGTCTCCCTTGAAAACTTAACGGGCATTGAATGGTCTTAGCACCTGTTCTCTGGCTACAGGAAACAGAAGTGTGAGTCCCCTGCTTTTCGTCCTGCCTAAAATGGACACCAAGGCAAAGCAAGTGCATCCCTACCTTAGCAACAGGGGAGAGACATTTCCCTAACTCCTAGTGAGTAAACCACACAGATCCTTGCAGCATGTAAATGGATACTGGTTCAGTCCGCCTGCAACTCCAACTGCGGGGTATCCTCTGCTCCGGGTTCAGGTGCACATACCCACACACATCTAAACACAATTAAAAATCATTTAAGAAAGAAAAATAGTCTGTAGTTCAGCATTTATGAAAGGCCCCCTTCAGCATGTAAGGTGCTAACTGTATAAATACTCAAATTATATTACTTCTTTAAAAAAAACTTTCTCTTCCATATATTGTATCTCTAATTTATTATCTGTCTTTCATAGAGAAATGTTTCTAAAGCTCATTCATTTGAACATGCCAACTATAATTTGATATCAATGAAATCACATTGTCCAGTATCCTTTATATAAGAGGAGGCAGGCAGAAAGTCCTCAAATTTAACAGTATATGGCTGATATATATACTGTTATACCATATACTGTTTTATGGATATATAATATAGAGGATCCCTAGGAGTTGGAGTTGCCAGTGGATCTGTGTGGTCTACCCACTAGGAGTTAGGGAAATGCCTCTCCGCTGTTGCTAAGTAGGGATGTGCTTGCTTTGCCTTGGTGTCCATTTTAGGCAGGACGAAGAACACGGGACTCGCACTTCAGTTTCCTGGAGCCAGAGAACAGGTGTCAAGACCATTTAATGCCGATTAAGTTTTCAAGGGAGAAATGGGACAGGGAGCAGTGGGGTCACAGAAACAACCATAATTTAGATATTTTAGAAAACATGAAAGCTGTCTGTCAGGACATCAGGAATATCTAGTGTTCTTTTGCAATATTTCAGTCATACCATTTCAGTCTTTCTTCATTTCTTTTTATGTATATTTGCCTTGTTGCTATTGTCCTAACCAATATGGAGATTAACTTCTAAATCATTCAAATGTTCTAGCAAGTAGATGATATCCAATGCCCATAGACACAGAGGACTATGTGCAGGTTACTGAGATGAATGGGGAGAAAGGGGGAAAAAAGTGTTTCATTCCAAACAAATTAATGTGAGCTGAGAATATATTTGAGGGTCTCAATAAAATAAAATAAAATAAAAGATGCAGAGAAATGCCTTCGCCTCTCCCTGCTCCTGTCTTCTTTTCAGCATTCCATTCCCTTCACAAAGGTCTCATTGTTGAAGTGACAGCAGAGACCAAAGCAGAAGGAGTTATTTCTCTGCCTCCCCCCATCTGAGGCATAACCTACCTGTGCTGCTAACAGAGCTCTTTTCTGTTCATTTTCATGAAACTCGCTTCTGCAAGAAAACACAAAGAACTTGTGTAGTCAGAGGCCCCTGGGCAACCTGAACAGCCTCTCCCAAGAGGGAGCTGGTGTTTTCCTCCGGATCTCCATCGCGTTATCAAAGAGGCCTTTCTTGGTTTAACATTTAGAGGGCCCCCTCCCCTCTTTGTAAGGGTGAGATTTGGGTGGTGGAGCTGTCTCGTTTTACAAAATTCGGGACTGTCCCCAAATCTCCAGGCTCTGATATAAACTGAATTTTAGGAAGGAACTTTGAGATTGAGAAATAAACAAAATGGTATAATATTATAGCACCAACAGGCATAGTTTATTCACCCTAGGACATCAAAGAATCGCTGAAGTAGATATTACCAAGGATGCATTTACTTTTCCAAACATAATATTCAAGTTGATTTGTTCTATGTCATTAAGAAGAAGAATGATATAAATGTGAGGACATTTAATGCCATTTATTCAAACTAAATAATTAATTCTCTGAGTTATGCATATATTTTATGGAATTTCACATTTTGTATTATATTTATCAACAAAGATATTCTTTAAAAATCAAATGGATATAATTCTGATTTCTCATTAATCAGTCTGATTAATCAAGGTAGTAGAAACTACTTTCATTATTTTTCACTAGATCCATTTTAGTCACTTAACCCCGAAAATCAGTTTTACTTTATGTTAACAAGATAATACATTTGCAGCCAATAATATATGTCAACAGGAAAACTGTAAAGAGACATATTACTGGATGTAACCTCTTTACAAACCTTTGAAATGAAACAAATGTCTCTTTAGTACCTGCAGGCAGTGGAAACACCAAGATCTTCTCACAAACAGAAAAGTGGATGCCCAGTCACTTCTAATGTTTGGAAATATTTCAAAGAACATCTCATGATTGTTGTCAGTGTTTCACTTGTTACCTTAAAAGTGGACAGAACTGTCCGCTGCATTTGGCGTATTCTTATTCCTTCAATGTCTCAGAACATAAAGACAAAAAGAGAAAAGAAAACCAACTTACTTTGATGTTTCTGCTGGAACAGATGATGCACAAATGTACCCTGCCAGAGATAAATGCAAGTTGGTGAGACTGCAAGACACGAATAGCTTAATCTGTGTGCTGCTATTTAATGAATCATTTTTATCCAGATCCTAAATATGTGGACCGAGAATAGCTTCGCTTTTATTCTTTTTAGAGGGTTCTGATGAGCAAATAATCTGTGATACACCTGAGGTGGCCAATAATTCTGAAAGTATGGCCAATGTCTGTAGATTTATACAGTGCTGTCACCCAACAGAGTGGGGGCTACACATGGACTCACAGAACTGTTCTAGTTAAAACACTTAGTATTTGGCAAGTGTGAGCATGATGCAAAACAAGCCACAGAATAATCGTGTTGAACAAGCCAACCTCAGTGCCTTCCAACACAGCATTCTACATTTTTCTCCTTGAGAGCTAAGTGCTGCTATGGTAGTAAGATTGTGACCTTCCCCTGTCTTTCACACTTCTTTCCTGTCCGTTTCTGCCATTTTCCCCTACATTTCCAAAACATAGACCCCCCCCCCTTTTCAGCGATTAAAAAAATACACATAAACAAATGCTATCTCCATTTAAAAAATTAATACAGATTAATTTATAGGTATGATTGCTTTAAAAAATTAAAATTTAATAACATGACCACAAATGTTAAAGTCAGATCTAAAAGCTTTTTTTGGATTTTTAGATTTTTAACTATGCAAAATGAGTTTAAAGACTATTTCTCTTTATTATAAAGGTTCAAATGCTTATATTACATATGGAAAACAATTTAATTCATACTTGAAAAAGGAGTAGATTAGAATGACAGGACACTGTGATAAAGGTTTTTAAACAACCACTAAAGAAAAGTTAAAGAATACCAAGGACACAAATTTTCTACACTCTTAAGAATTCAGTAAAATTGTCAAAATGTTATTTAGTGCATAGCTATTCTAACAATTTCACAATGCTTGAGAATTAACATAAAAGGAAACAGTATCAATTTTAAGACAGAGTGACACATGATAAGTGAACGTAAAAATACAAAAGTTCTTACCTGGTAATGAAAACAGCAGTATAGGAAACAAGAAAACACTCCAAGGTAACATTAAATTGAGTTTTCTCACAATGTTCATTTCAGTGGAGTCTTTCTCCCTGAACTGAAACCAAATTGTTGGTCTTCACTATGATGGCATCTTACAAGGGTGAGTGTTGGTTGTGCGCTCAAATTCAAATGAATACAGCTATGGGATAAAACAACTGAAAGAAAGAAAAAAAAAACAGGCTTTCTAACTACACACAGCTGCTGAGGTTTTTAAGACTCACAGTCAGCCCTTTGGCTGAGTCTCTCATTAGCAATGCAAGGCAGCTTGCCTGAGCCTGTATTAGTTACAGCCCCCTACACACCTGCCCATCACACACCTTTTCAGCCAATGACAGCCTTTGTAATCGATCATGCAAACAATGCCTCTTTATATAATTTAGCATCATGAAATAGCCATTATTCCAAAGTATTGGTGCATTATTTGTGTCTCCCTACTCACAGAATAGTAGCCCTTGAAGAGAGGTGAATGAGAGCGAGTCAGCTTTTCCTACAATATAGTGTCTTATCCTTAAAACTTAAAAAGTAAGTTGAAACTATGTGCATGTATTTTCAACCGAAATCCTATTATGATACAATATAAGCTGACATTTTTGTCAGTCCACAAAACTGCTAAACATTATAGGACAGGTGTAGATTTCATTTTTTTAAGGTGACTTGTACTTATTTTTTCCTTTTTCTTTTTCTTTTTTTTTTTTTTTTTTATTAATTCATTCACATCCAAAATTTGTGGACAAATGAACTGAACTAGAAATGATCATAATGAGTAAGTTCACCCAGAAGCAGAAAGAGTCAAATGGTATATACTCACTTATATCTGGACACTGGCCCAAGGGGCACGACCCATGAAAGTCTTCACTTGACAGATGTAGATTTTAAAGGAAAATAATGTTTTTTCGGGATATTTCTCTTTTAAAAAATGTAGGCAAACCAACTCTGCAGATGCTGAGGATTTTTCCTAGCATTCTGATTTTCCATCTTTTACGACACATCGTACCCTAACTAGATGAAGGGAAAAGAATTCTTATTCCAACAGTGGGCGTTCCTCTCCAGAAGCACTTGGCTGCCTAGAACAGCCTCAGGAACAGCTCTTCCTCTTTCTAAATGAACTCCAGAGAGATGATCTAAGCCCCAAATGTGTGGAAGCCACCCTTATGCTGTGGGTTCACATGTCCTATAACAGATTCTACCAGCTGCCTTGCCCTTGTCCCTGTCATTTAGCACATAGGGCCCAATAACAAAAAATAAAAAAATAAAAAATGTCTGACTACAGAGGTACTACACAGAGGTTATTACTGCCTGGTGCTTTCCAGAAAGTTCTTTTGTAATAACTTCAAAATAAAAAAAACCCAGTCACTGACTCATCCAATGCCCTTCATATATACTGTCCTCTTATTCTCCCAAGTTCACTGGTCATGTGTTGTTGTTCTGTGTCGTCTTAATTCTTCCCCATTGGTAAATAACAGCTAATTCCATGAAGCAACAGAAAACGTGTGCCCATTCAATAAAAAAAAAACCTAAGCATTAAATACACATATAAATGGCACTAAAATTAGAAAGTAATGATGTGTCTGTCTATAGCACACACGCACACGCTCATTCTGAATGTTAATGCATGTGTGTTAAACTAAAGCATGCATTCAATAATATTATTGCTCTTGAACTAATTATGTGATTAGATAAGTCTACACAGGTAGTCCACTTAATAATTTACATTTACGTTCTAAACATTGGTCATATGTATCCATTAAGCCATAGTCAAAAACTACAAAATAAGCCATTTTTAATGTGGCAATATAGGATAATTGGAAAGCTAAGGTTGCACTCTGTTCAGAACATAAAAGTTGCCCTCCAAGGAAGTTTCTCATACTAAGAGAAGTAAACTTTTGTGTGTGTTTTAAGTCAACATACATTTCTAAATCTTTGTTGTCCTGCCGCTGGCTAATTTACAACCGTGTTTCTTAGATTTCCGCATAAATCAGCCTATGATACAGCAGATGTAAAATCATGTTTCAGAACTGTTTTTTCTTTATCCTGATTTTTTTTCTAAAACTTAAACTTGCTCACAAATGACCACCAATGAAATCAAAGTTAAATTTCATGACTCAATAGTTTGATTGCAAACTTAGTTGTTTTTAAATACACCTGATAATTGCCTAGAAAGATTCACAAAACATCAATGGAAAGTCGTGTGAACTTCAGGTTTGTCATATAAACTTTGATAGCACATGAAATTAATTAAATGTGATCACTGAATTTTCATCTCAAATTTCATATGGTATCTTTTGATTCAAACGCATCACTTCAATTTCCACTGAATAAAATTAAAAATTCCGAGATTACATCATCTGGCTTTTTTTTCTACTTCTCTGATTTTTAACTATGTGTTCAGAAACTGGAAGGTGTTTTGTCTAGTAAAGAAAGCAGCCTCAATCACCACACCAAAAAAATGATCCTGAAGTTGGCCGTTCTTTCCTAAGTAGCGGCTTACTGTGTGCCTTCCTTCTCCTTCCCTCTCTCAAGGCTTCTCGTGGGGAGGAAGAAATTAGAAAAGAAGAAGGAACAATGACAAAGAAAGCAATAACTAAATGCCACGTTCTTTCTCAACAAACCCCATCACGAACTTGTTACCTGAAATGGTAGTCAGCGTGAACTAAGCAAAATAGGCTTCCATGAATAGCTGCAGCAGAACAGAGAGTCTAGATGAAAGATTAGAGGCAGAGACACAGAAAGGGGATTTATGACTATTGCCATGTGTGATTATTACTGTCAAAATGACAGCTTTTATACTCCTTTATACCCTGACAAAGGAGCTTAGGCAAAATGTGAGTCATCCACCAGTTTATTAAGAGATACTAGGTTCATAAGAAGCCCGAGGCAAGCACAGAATGCAAGCAATAAACCGTTCCTTTTATGCCACAAAAGCACTGTGCATTTTCCCACATGGAATATGAGCTTCAGAAAGCTGACACCAAACAACCTGTTGGCCTCAACACAGTGCATTCAAAACAACTGGTAAGAATGGGAAAACTCTGACCTCGTGGCCAGAGTATCAATATTTCATTGATAAAGGGATTTTGTAATAAAAATGTGTTGTCTTTGAGAATAGTTTATTTCTGTACATATTTGTATAACTCATTTGCATGAATTGAGATCAAATCTAAAGTGGCTAACATTCGACTCCCATAATCTCCCATAATATCACAGTCCCCTAGTGAAATTCAGTTGTTCTTCATTTTCTTTGTTACACTCAACACATTGCAGATGCCACAATCTTGCCCAGAAATTGCCTTATCATTGAGATACAAAAAGAATCTGTGTCTAAGATGAATTTTAGATACTTTACAGAATTCTACATATGCTTTCAAGCTGTGTGCTATGTGGCTATTTCTGGGGATGCTTCGCATAACTTAATTTAGATGTAATCTAGCCTAGCTTTGCTATATAAGGATGTGTAATACTTCACAGGTCATATCTGTATTGGTCATGATTTCAATATAAAGTTTAGACCCAAAAGTCATCACTCTAGAGTTGATAAGGACATTTATTTTCCAGGTTGCTATGGAGTGATTAGTTTGCACCATCCAATGGGGTAAGACATAATGTCCCTCCTACTAGCTGCCTCTTGCCAAAGTCTGCCTCATACACCTTTTGTCATCTCTAAACTATTACTACCACACATTGCATTTATACTAAGAGCCTTGCGGGAGGGAGTGATATCTCTGGATTTCACTTCCTTACTATAATGAGATAGTTCGTAGAATTGATGTCTGAGACCCCTGCTTGTATCATCAACATTCCTGTGCACCTACTTTAAAGCTGCTGAGAGAAGGTATTTTAATTTCTTGAAGAGCAGCTGTGGTGGTTTCAATCTTGCTGATTGTAGAGTTTGCTGGTTGGCAAATCAAGGTGAACTACTTTTAGGGCTTTACAATTTTGTGTTTTGTATATATGGCTAGCAGGGCATTTTCTATGAGAATCCTTTGAGGACCAGAGTTAAGGATGTATCCATTGTCATCGTTGTCATCATCATCATCATCATCATCATAATAATAATAATAAACAATAACAATAATAATGCATCTATTGCTACACATGTTACATGGAGTTCTTGTTGATTCATCAGGTTGAAGGTTCCTAGATCAGAGAGTGTGGATTCAAATGCTGAGTTCAAAATAAAGGATCCAATTTCATTCTTTCTTTGGCTTTCGCTTCTGGTAATGTCCCTTACTTCTACAAGGTAGCATCAAGTGATTTTTGTGGTTAACTGTTTTATCACCTCTAACTATTTTGAAACTAGTAAATTTTAAGATCATATTAATTACCTTATTATCAACAACAAAGCGCCAATAATCAAAGATGGGTTTTTCTTTTCATGTATTTTAAACATTTGGGGTTTTTTTTTTCATCAGCTTAATTAGAGCTTTCCTTCTCAGCTTCATTATAAATAAAAGTTATTCAAAACAAATAACTGCAAAATTGTTTTTTTAAAGAAAGCGCATCAAAAACAACTCATCCTTGGATCATATTATGTAAATTATAAAACTAAATCATTCAGACTCCTCAGTGCCATGATGGAATGGTTTGCTTTCACACCAAGATTCCAGTTCAAATACCAACACCTCGCTTGTGATGGCTGCCATTGTAACGACTGCATAGATAGTGTTAAATCAAACACTTCCTCTGAATTAGAAAGTTTGCTACCGGATTGTCTTTTGGAGATATGGTGTTATTGTGATTTTCAGCAGAGCACAGATCAGTATGAAAACAACAGACCCAACCAAGTTCTTCACTGTGATTTGAGATTCAAATAACAGTTGACCAAACCCCCAAGAGTGCACCCCTTGTCTTAACATGACCTCTTCTCTACTCCAGGCCTAAATTAGAGTCTTACTAAGTTACATACAAAATTGTTATCATTATCTTCCCAATGCTGCTGTTAGAGTGCCCTAGTTCCCTTAGAAGCTTTTCTTCAGTCTTCTAGCAAGATAAGTTTATCAACTTTACTTAGAACACAGTGGCAGCTCTCTAACTGGTGTGTACAAGAATTACCTAGGGAGCATATCAGATTCACAGATTCCCAAGCCCACCTCCTCTATAGTTTAGAACATAAGGCATCTATATTTTGATAATGAGAAAAATCTGACTCTAGGGGAATAGAACACAAGACAAATAGGGGGAAAGAAGGAATGCAGGCAAATTATAAATACAGTGGCCTTGGAAACAGAGAAGCAGAAGGTGAAGGGAAACTATGTGGGGGTTAAAGGTGAGCATCCCTGCCAACTGCAGAGAAGATGGAGGTTTGGGGGGAATGACATGGACATTTTATTTAGATTCCCTACTCTCTCTAGGTTCCTTGTACAAAGCAGTTCCTCCTCCCACTCACAAGTTCTGGTCCATTGGCAACAAACTTCCAGGACCATCACTGAACAGGTGTGATATGTTGCTCTATCATTAACCCAGGGAACAGACACCTACATCCTAATTCTCTGAACCTAGGAAATCTATTGCACATGAAACACAGTTTTGAAAGATGTGTTTGTGTTTCATAGATGGAAAGATTATCCTATAGGATGCCTGTGATCCTGGTGTAAAGATGTCAAGTGCAGATAAATGTCAGAAGATAGTCTCCAGAAACTACAAAAGGTAAAGGAACAGATTTTCCTCCAGAGCTTCAGAGAGGAAAGCCATCCTGCCCATGTCTTGTTTAGCCCAGCAAAATCTACCTCAGACTTCTGATATCCATGCCCATCAGTTATATTTATGCTGTGCTAAGTCACTAAGTGAGTGGTGACTTGTTATAGTAGCAAAAAGCACTCACATCCTCTGTCCACCAAGGCACATGGTTCTCAGTCAAATAAACTCATTCACGTCTTTCTCAGATACTGAAATATAAATTAGAGAGACAAAAGTTACCTGTTGTCCTAAGGTGATGGGCCTTGCCTCTGTAGGCCCAAGTTGAATTGAATGTGGCAGCTATTTTTTCACGCATACTTATAAAATTAAATGATAAAAACACTATCAGGTATTTTGTAGGGACAGTTGCTCGGAAAGAAGCAAAGAAACAAATGGTTCCATGGCTATGTCCATTCAATAACTTCTATTTAATTTGAATTAACTTGATTAGTATTTTTGTTGACAATGACTCATAGATGTTGTATAGCATTATTCCTTGGGAAACATGAGTAAATGTCTATTCATCTCAGATAGGAAATCAACAGCAGGTTACGATATAACCAAAGTCCAACTGGGTAAACCAATGATTTTATTAGGGTTACATGGGAAAGTATGGGCAACAGATTACTTACACAAAGAGAAATTACTTAAAGACATTTGTAAGGCCAAAAGCCCACCCCAGCATGGGTGAGAGCTCATGAAAGGTGGAAGGAATAAAACTTGCAGGCAACGCCACAAGTGAGAGAGTATCTCTTACAGGTAATATCATTTCCTAGGCAGCTTGGCTGGTCAGAACCTCTTCTAAGCATCTCAGCTTGTCTGAAATGTCTCTCCATAATCCTAAATGTTTACAGAAGCCGGGGTGCGGGGGAGAGGGTGGTAGTGAATCAGGTGGGTTTCAGGGACTTCCTGGGCATTTTGAGTAGTTTACTTCTGAGTTTTAAATGCCTTCCCTACAGGACAGAATTTTTTACCTCCCTAAAGGAAGGTACCGTGAGTCTTAACTGGCTATTTCCAAGATGGAAGGTTTTATCTTGGGGAAAACTGCTACACAATAATAGCTGACAAAAAGGAGAGTAGTTTATGGTTATCGATTTTATGTGTCAGTTTGATGGGATGACAGGGTGCCTAGGTATTTGGACAAAGTGTTCCGGGTTTTCTGTGAAGTTGTTTCTGGGTGACGTTAGCATTGGACCAGTGGATTGGTTAAAGCGCATTGCCCTTCCCAATGCTGGTGGGCCTCTAATCCACTGAGGATTTACAGAAAGAAAAAAAAATTTTAATTAAAAAATTAGAAAAAAAAGATGCTCTCTCAATAGTTATGTTAAAGGAAAGGGAAACAATCCCCTTTGTTCAGATTCAGGTTCCCACTAGAGATAAATGATTGGCTTTCTTGCATCTTCAGCTTGTTGAATTGCAGCTTGTGGATTTCTCAGATTCCATAAGGCAATTTCACAAATAGATGTTCATTTTATACACTATTGATGAGTGTGAGTGTGTAAGTATCCTGTTGACTGTATTTCCCTGTAGGATCCTACCTAACAAAATGACTCAATCCTGAGGAGAATGCCTTACTCCATTTTCTGTTGCTATAATGAAGCTTATTTTCAAAGGATGTATATTCATCTCACACATCTTTAGGCTCAAATTCTAAGAGAAATTAAGTCTAGGAAGGTCCTCGTGGTGGACAGGATCCAAACAGCAGAAATCCATGAAAGTCAAATAGCAAGACAGGAAGCCAGAGAGAACTGAGCGTCACAAACAGGAACTACTCAAACTTACCTAAAAACCTATATTAATCCCTTATTATTTATTTATTTATTTATTATAATTTATTCATATCATAATTACATCCCGATTGTTATCCCCTCACTTGTATCTTCCTGTTCCTACCCTCCCTCTTTTGCCCCATTCCCTCCTCTAGACCTCTGACGGGGGTTGGGGGAGGACCCTCCTACCCCACCATCTTACCACAGCTTATCAGGTCTCATCCAGAGAGCCTGCATTCAGGTCTTTGGTCTTTGGTCTTTGGTTTTTTGGTTTTTGGTTTTTGGTTTTTGGTTTTGTTTTTGTTTTTGAGACAAGGTTGTCTTGGCTGTCCTGGACTCGTTTTGTAGGCCAGGCTGACCTCGAACTCATAACACTCCACCTGCCTCTGCCTCCCAAGTGCTGGGATTAAAGGCATGCACCACCATACCCAGCCAATATATCAAGCCCTTGTGAAGGTACCCGCGCCTCCATTTCCTGATCACAGTACACACATACAAACATACTCATACACACATGTGTGTGTATACATGAGCATGCTCAGACATGCGCACATGCATGCATAACTAACTACTTATATGTCAATTTGAGAGAAAGAGGTACATAGGAAGAGTTAGAATGAGAGAAGAGAAGGAGGAAAATTAATTAATTAATATAGTCTTGAAAATGAAATAATTTTTCCCTTTTCTCCCTTTTCCTGGGTCTGCTTCACATTTCTGACGGCTTTAAGCTACAACATAATTGTGACTGACTCATAAAATTCCTGCAAATGTAGTAGCCAACATTCAGTAGCCAGTAAAAGGCTGGGTCCAGCACATCACTGTAATGCAGTTAAAGTGCCTTGGTAGATCACTATATATATGAAAATATAACTTGACTGGACCTCACCAGCTGTTGAGTTTTTTTACCTATACTTTTCTCTTAAGTAATAAACATCGTGTTCTTCAAAAAGATAGTACATTCGTAAGTCACGTATTAGGTTTAACAAAATCACATAAACTTTGTTCATCTAACCAATATTTCTATTTTATTTTTGTCCAACAGAGCTGGTGTCTGGAAAACTGATTTCTCATTACTATAAGTTGATATTCAATAAGGTAGGTTTTTCAGTGGCGTTAGGTACCGCCCATTAAAAAGTCATTTGGTGCAAGTACAGAGAAGCCCCCTGCTGGTCACTTTTGGAAGTCAACGTCTACTGTTGGGGTTCTGCACTTGCCTGGTGCTGCCGTGCCAAACTGGATCAAATAGCAAATTTTCTCCTGAAATGCCATTAAGAATGGATGGTTTGACTGCTTCCAGGAGAGTTCATTGTTAATGTCCATAAGTTTGTAAGTCACAAGGCTGTGTTAGCCCACAGACTGGTTATAATATAACCAAAGATGGTTATAAACATCACACTTCTATTTAAAATTTGCATTCTTAATTCTTCAAAGAGGAGAGCAGTCCATTTTCTGGTTACACACAAAAGAATTACACCATAAAAGAAAATGTGAGGTTTTGTAACATATTTTCTAAATATCAGAGTTAAGCCCGATGTGTTCTGGAACGATTTGAAAGAGGAAAAGAAATGTTCATTATTTCTCACCGTTTTTGTCTGACTCACCCATCATATTTTCCTATGGCTTCTTGTTTGTAGTATTTTGTCAGCTTGGACTTTGTTTTCCTCTCATTTTCAATAGGAAAACACACTAAAGTTTATTCATTTCACTTAGTTTTTAAAGAACTGGGCGAAACCCAGGCAAAATACACATTGTCTTTATAATCAGAAAAGAAACGATGTAAAAACAATACTAAGATGTAATTTTTAGCATAGCCTCTGGTACAATGTCATTTAATTAAAAACTTTTTATTTACTCAACAAATATTTATTATAACTGTGCTGTTAGCTGGTTTTAACTATAGCTAGACCTCATAGCTAAAAGATGCAGAACATAGTGCTGTGGTTATGCTTCTTATTAGGGTTACTGGAAAAGAATGCTCTGATTTTTCTGTGCGGTTTAGTCTTGGGGTGTTCTCGGTGACTTACAGTGACTTTCCTGGATGCTTTAAAATTGCAATGTAAGGATCTTGCTTCGTGGTTGGAGAATGTGGCAGGCGTGGGGAAAACTTGAGTACTCTGGTTACAGAAATATCAGACATTAACTTTACCCAATTTAAGAACAAAGGGAAATTGCCAAAAAAAAAAATCAGAGAATCCCCCATCACTATGAAGACAATTAGACAGGTGGCTTAAATACTAGGTTGTCACTTAAGGTAAGGAAATTAAGACTTCATTTTTTTCCTTACAAGCTGCCAAAGAGTTAAAAACTCCACATGACTCACTGGCCACATGCCTATGTTTGGTTATACATAGAAATGTCCTGGGACTCCTTGCTTTCCCTAACTAGCTTTCCCAGACTCTGTGTGCTTGTGGGAACACAGTTCAAAAAAAAAACAATCAGCAATGTTGAGAAGGGGCAACTAAGGCAACAGAGGCTCAATACGCTGCCACCAACTCCATCAAGGGGCGAGAAGGAGCCACCTCACTTGGTCTCAGTTTCGTTTCATAAAATGAGAAGAGCGCAATGGGTGACTTCAAGTGTGGACGTTTCATACCCAGAAATGTGACTGGGAGGCCCTGAAGTCACCTTTGGAAACGCCTCCAACTGAACGAAAGGACCTCCCCTCACAGCTACAGTCCCAGAACAGCCTTCCCTCTCCAACACAGTTAAGACCTTGGCAGGCAACTGTAGCTTCCCCAAGCTCTTGGATCTAAAACCATAAGGCTCTGGAGTTGAATAGGGCCTCGTGAAAAAATCTAAACAACACAAATAAATATACTTCACTGCAGTGCTTACAAGGATAAAACATACCTCAAAAAATTGTAAACATTTTTCCCCTTCAA
The DNA here is from genome assembly GCF_964271855.1 of Acomys minous. Classification (NCBI taxonomy): domain Eukaryota; kingdom Metazoa; phylum Chordata; class Mammalia; order Rodentia; family Muridae; genus Acomys; species Acomys minous. Next base: position 108,839,965 of record NC_140490.1, read on the forward strand.
AGGTAGAATTCACAGCAATATGCGTCATGATGAAAATGTGTTTCTTTACATTACTTTTTTTTCTATTTAAAATGAAGTTTTGAGGCTACCTTCACAAAAAGTACAAATGTGTGTCCTCACAAAGTAAAGCCTGGTGCTCCATCTAGAGGATACTTTGAGCTCTTCGGTTTAAGGGATTTAGGGGGCTCCTCAAAGATGCCTAGAGCCCACTGAAATTCTTGTTATAATTCTACCAATGGTTTAACTAGGTCTCATCTCATTTTTAAAAGATACTGTGAATACGCCCACTCTGTCTAAGGACGGAGAGCGGTTCCTTGTCTGGATGATGATGGCTTCTTTTAGTCGTAAAATACATACTCTGTGTTTACATCTCAGAGTTTTTTCTTTTCTTTTTTTTTTTTTTTCTTTTCTGGTGGGGGTGGGGAGCTGGTGTCAAGACAGGGTTTCTCTGTGTAGCCTTGGCTGTTCTAGACTCGCTTTGTAGACCAGGTTGGCCTCAAATTCACAGAGATTCACTTGCTTCTGCTTCCCTAAGTGCTGGGATTACAGGAATGACTTTTGTGGATAAAAATTCAAATATGAGTGGCTGGAGTTATGGAAAGCACTTGGCATACAAACATGAGAGCCTGAGTTTAGATCCCAAAATCCCACATAAAAATCCAAGTGTGTGAGTATATGCCCTCCAGTCCTAGCTCAGGAAGGTAGAAACAGGGGCATCCAGGAGCTCACTGGGCACCCAGACTACCTGAATTGCAACACTCAGGTTCACTTAAAGACTCTCTCACAAGATTAGGTGGGAAGCAATTGAGCTTCTTACGTCACCCTCTGCCTTCCACGCACAGCAGTACACATATGTAAACACATATGCACACACACAGTACATATGATTTTTTAAAACTTCTTGCTACTTTTTAATCAGTTTTATCAACTACCAACAGTTTTTCTTGGTGACAGAAAGTTGACCTTGTTAAGGATATAATAAAACATTGGACAAAAATATACATGTTCTTTTTTTTTTTTTCACTTCATTTAACACAGCATTTTTTTTTCTTCAAAATGTTCTGCTTGTTAAAAGTGTGTGCTATTTTTATTTTCGTAACCAGGGTTGCAAGTGAGTAATCTCTCTCCAGCACCTTGGAGAAACCTGCTTTTGAAATAAAGTCTAAGAGTATAGTCTACTGAAAGCAAGGTTTCTGGTTGCAAATGCACACTCAATCTAAGGGAGCACGCCTCTCATTTTCCACTGAATCCATGAAAAAGTCACATCCTATGGTAAGAGGAAAGGAGGAAGGGTTTGAAAGAAGGAGATGAGGAAATCTTCTGTGGGAAGAAGAGGGCTCCCTGGTAGAGCTTGGACTGCAGGACCGTGGTTGGTACTACGTGATGAGGTCTGCCAGGACAAAAAGGCTGGGGCCCCCCGGGTATGCCTCAGGTTCTGTAGGAGGCAGAAAGCCGTCTGTGAAAACAGAAGCTGGAGCTAAGCAGAAAGTTTTCCTCTGGGCTCAGGCAACCTCATCAAAAAAAAAAAAAATTCCCCACCACCCCCAGAAGTTCACCATATATCTTGCACGTATGCAACAGTGACAAAATAGTGTGGCCAAATCTCCAAGGTCAGGATGGTGGGGAGTAGATGGTTTCCATAGAATGAAATGGTGAGAGTAGAAGGGGAAAATAAAGGAAAAAAACGATGGTCAGGGTCAGTACTGATGTGTCTTTCACAAACAGTACCATACTATTGAGAAGAACCTGTGAGTCCTCTAACAAATAACTAATGAGATAGCATACATTCATATATGGTGTTCTTAAATGCAGGTCTTCAATAAAAAAGGTCAATCTCACCAAATGAACAATAAAGCTGCTGCAACCGGTCCTGAATCTTCCTCCCATGAGCCTTGAGCTTAAAATCCCTTGTCCAAAGTCACAGAGCCCCTATGACAAAGCTGGGACCAGAACTCACTCATCCTTGCTGGTCTCCATCGCTTTCTATTACAGTGTAAGCATCATTAAACTAGGTAACATCAAAGCCTGCACAGACCCAGATGTCAATAAAACCTCAACACTCTATCTTGGGAGGTCAACTGTTTAAATGCCCCATTAAAAAATAATAACAAATGGAATAAACTTAATAAAATATAACCATATTTAGGTTTTTTTAGTTGATATGAATATATTAAGAAACATCACGTGATTTTTTGTTTTGTTTTGTTTTTTTTAATTCACTGAGATCTTCCTGTCTTGTTCCAAAACAGTTTCTGGAAACTATCCAATAATTTTAGAGCCGCAATATAAAAACAAACTTCAAGATGTCTTTGGCAAAGTTTGCCTAACTCTGGAAAGTGAAGAAACAGCAGATAAGGCCTATGGACTACACACCGCATGCCTCCTGCTCACTTCCTTGGAGTAGTGCAAAGCCTGCTGAGTAGGAGACCCAGCCTCCCTGAATGGACAGGCTGCCTTCCCTGTTAGCTACAGGTTTATCAAGGCCCACTTTATCGGCCTGAGAAAAGCATGAACTACACAGTAAATGAAGAACTGTTTTTTAAAAGGAACCACTACCACTAAGCAAAACTTAGCTTCACTCTCAAGCTGAGATGCAATGGTCTACTCTGCCTGTGGTTTGGGTAAAAGCTAAAATCATGAATAGATTCCCAACAAGCTGCCCATACTTGCTAAGCAACAGTGAAGCCTCCACTGTCAAAGGAAAAAGGCAGACATGTAAGTACTTCTTATGATTCTTTGGATCTTTTTGTTACTTTGAAGCATTATAGTTTTTAACATTGTATTAGTTGAAGTCTGCCTTTTCCCAGACCTAAGAGGCTTTTGTGTGGGTCCACTAAGATCCAGGGCACATGCTGTTCCCAAACAAATGACTCAGCAAGTTATCAGTGTATGCGCAGAGCAGTGAAGATAATTGCCACACAAGCCATTATGTGCCAACATAAATCTCACTAACAACAACACTGCTATATGTCCAGACTAAAAAGGAAGACTCTATAATATTATAATCATTTGTTAAGCCTGAAGTTCCATGGCTAGTTCTTTCTGATGTTGAGATGGAGAATCTCTATAACATGTTAACACTCACTGAGGCTGCCTCGGCTATCTGGTCAACCTCAGAGAAAAGTAGAAACAAGGTTGGAGTAAGTTTTCCCATTATTTACATCATTCTCTTCCCCACCTGAATGTCCTTTCTCATCACTACCTGAAGTTTTAGGTTCACTAAATTATTGCTGAACAAAGAACGTATGGATAAACATAAGAAGCCCTAGCCATGCTGCCGCTATAGATTACAATTTCTGATGCAGCAAACATCTATTTACTAACCTAGCCTGGACATTTAGAATCACTTTAGGGAGTGCTGCCTGGACCAGTGAAATCTGTCCTTCTAGATAAGGGACCCAAGCTTTTGCTTTCTTCTCCCAAAGCTTCCCAAGATGCTTTCTTGTTCAGCTGTCTGGATGTGGATATTCTTTAATCAGCATTCAATGATGTGACTTTTGCAAACAATCTATTTTGGTCTTCCAAACAAATATATTCTTGTTTCAGAATTCCTTTCCTAAAAAAGTAGATTGATAGTGAACATTTTTGCTAATGAAAGGCAGGAGATTAAAGGGAAAAAAAAAAAGAAAGAAAGAAATCTAATTTCATGAAATTTAACCAATGTCCCAGGTGTTAGAGCTTACTTGGTCAACTGGTCAGAGACGGGATTCTCTATATTTAATTCAGAGACAGGCTTGCTAACCATGCTTAGAAGAAAATAAACATCAAATTAAAGTCACTGTGAGAGGAAAAAAGGAATATTCAACTGGGACTCACAAAATCTGAACCATGTTTAGAAGCTAATAGTTACGGGACAAGGGACTTTGAACTTGACACTCTGTCCCATTTTCCCATCAGAAAACTGGAATAATGTTCTTCCTATTCAAAATGTTTTATTAATCTGCCTGCATATATATTTAATGAAAGCTCATTAACCCAAGCACCCAAAAGAATGTATTATTCTGTCACACTGCCAAAAAATGGGGTAGACTTTTCCCCTAATACACAAAAACACTAGATTGGAAAAGCCAGCTTATAAAATCTTTTGAAAATTAAGACGACCAGAATGCTTACAGCAGTGCTGTGGGAAAGCCTCACTCAAACTAAAACACTGACAAGCCTGCGGGGGATCCATTGCTTATGATCCTGTTAGACACCGAAACTCTTGGATACACCAGATGGTTTTATTTATAAAGCAAAAGTTCAGCTCTAGTGAGGTGCTGCTTGCAACTTCATCCACAAATGAAAGAAATTGTTTTTATACACGCATTCATATACTAGCCTGGAAGACTGATGGTTTCCTTTGTTTCTGATGCACATTTCTACAAAGTTGACAAGAATAACGCTTTAGGAGGCCAACCTCTTTTAAAAGGAACTTCACCTTCCTGATGCAGCTAAGTAACATACAGGAGCTAAAATTGAACGCAAGAGAGTTTTCTGGCATTTCTGGATCCTCTCTGCTCAGTGAATAGCAAATCACACTTAATTTGTTCTTTGATGTCCCTCTACCATCCCTAACTCCTCAAGTAGCATTATGGAAAATGAAAAAGAAGCCCCAACCCCAGCTGAATATTTCAAGCTGCATCCTGTATCAAGTCCTGGCAAGACGTCAACCTCTTTAGCCCAGTTTAGAGCTCATGGCAGTGATCCAACTCATTGTGGCTGTTTGTAGACCCCAGATCGCATTTCAAAAAGAAGGGGCCAGGATCTGCTGACCTTCTCAGGACAGTGGCAAACAGCTCTTCTCATGACTGACACCTGATCCTTCTGCTATCATTAGCTCCTAATCAAAGATGGTGCCAAGATAGCATCACGCACCAGCCCACAAACCTGTCCCCCTCCAAGAGGTGTGGGGCTTCCTGTCACCCGCTGACTTTCAGTTTTGGGAATGTCTTTCCCTTTCAGATCCAAGGAAGCTGGGTTTTATTGACGTGTGAGATAAAGCTCAAGGCCACTCTCAAATGAGCTTTCCTGTTATTAATAGTGCCTGCCTGCCTACTGTCATTATCTTTGTATCCATCGATACCCAGTGAGAGTCACGGCAAAGACACAGAGCATTCTAAAACCAACAACCCTGGAACACTTTTTATTTTATTTTATTTTATTTTATTTTATTTTATTTTATTTTATTTTACATCCCAATATCAGTTTCCCCTCCCTCCTCTCCACCTAGTTCTCCCCTCTCCTCTATCCCTCAGCCCCTCACCCATTCCTCCTCTGCTCTTCTTTGGAAAAGTACAGGCCTCTCATGGGTATCAACCAGCCATGGCATGTCAAGTTGCAGTTAGAGTAGGCACCACCTCTCCTATTAAGCCTAGCCTAGACCAGTAGGGAAAGGGTCCCAAAGGCAGGCACCAGAGTCAGAGACAACTCCCGTTCTCACTCTTAGGAGTCCCACAAGAAGACCAAACTACACAACTGTAACATACATGCAGAAGGCCTACATCAGTACCATGCAGGCTCCCTGATAATCCAAGTTCAGCCTCTTTGAGCCCCTACAGGGCCAGGTTAGCCTATGGGTTTTCTTGTGGTGTTCTTGGCCCCTCTGGCTCCTATAGTCCTTGCTCTCCCTCTTCCTGAGGATTTTCCAGGCTCCGCCTTATGTTTGACTATGGGTCTCTCCATCTATTTCCATCAGCTGCTGGGTGAAACCTCTCTGATGACAATTGGGATAAATGAAATGGTCCCTAAGGATACTCTTCTAGAACACTTTTGTTGTATGAGATCCCCCTCAGTCTCTGGGGCACTTTTTCCTGCCAGTCTCTCATCAGTCATCCTTCGTTTAAAATGTGAAATTCTTTCTTGCTGGGCTCAAGTCATCCTCTGCTTTCCTCCCACTAAATCCTCAAGAACAGAGTGGCTGGTACAAGCTTGACACCCAGGCGGTCCATTTGTGGAGATACTTAATAGCAGTACACAAAACAACCTCGCCTCTGCCGTCCCTAAGTCAGGAAGTTGTTCTTAGTCTCAAGAGGGCCTTTAGGAAGCATTTGCTTTGACCAACTCCTACCTCATACAAAAAGTCTGTGTTCATCTGAAGGTCCCTGGAGCAGTGGATGTGGTCAAAGTAACCACTGGCTTCCCTGGAGTTTATACTTACTATATGAAGGGTCTGTTTCCTATACAGATTTTATCTTCTTTCTATCTCCCTAAACAAATAATCTTTGAAGTCAGTTAAAATGACAGAGAGAGGAGAGAGAGAGAGAGGAATTATTTCACCCTGCCCTGTTTGTTTCCATGAGGGCTCTAACTGGAAGGAAAGGATGAGTCACCCAGCACTTCTCCGTATTTGGTGGTTGGGACTCTTGGCTGCTGCAGCCAAAAGAGGGCAGCACTCCATGGGTTTTTGAAACCTCGGGAAACAAACTTCTTGGTTTCCCACTGAACTCATTAGCATAGCAAGGCAAATGTACTCCGCCTTGTGCAGTGTAGAAAGAGGGAGAACACAGATCCACATATACAAAAGTAAAGAAAGAAGAGCCCTGGGAGCAGAGTTAGGCTATGTGTTTGTGAGTGCCATTATCAGCTGGTTTTTCTTGGTTTGAAATGTAATGAAGAACCACTCAAAGCTTTTAAATTGTATCTTTAATAGTGATTGCACTTGTGCATGCATGTGTATGTATATGCTTGTACCATTGTCCGGATGTGGAAGTCAGAGGACAACTTGTGGGAGTGAGCTATTTCCTTCTACCCTGTGGGACCTGGGAATTGAACTCTAGGTCACCAGGCCTGGTAGCTCATGCCTTTATCCACTGAGCAATCCCACAGAGCTTTATGGTAAGTAATATGACTGCCTCGGTCTCTAGGGAACTTAGTGGGAAGCGTTCAAGATATTAAAGCAGGGTGAGAAGGGAAAAGTGGCCAGAAGAAAAACCAGAGGGTAATACAAAAAAACAAAACAAACAAACAAAAACAAAAACAAAAAAACCACTTCACAAAAAGTGAGGGATTGAATCAGAAGGGTCAATGAAAAAGGAGAGGAGAGCAAGGTGGGGACGTGATGGAATACAGAAGATGTCTTTATTGATGAAGGCCACATGGGACTGAGGTGAGCTCAAGGTTTCCTGTCTGAAATTTAATCATAGAGTCAACCCTTTAACCTATTAGGAACCCAGGAAGAAACAACTCATTTAGAAGCAACCGTGGTGAGTTCAGTTTTGGAGACATTTCTTCTTCAGAGAAATTAAGTCACTACTAAGATGCAGTGGGGCACAGAAGGAAATGCAGAAGGGGTATTACCCCAAAGACTGTTTTGGAACCTAGTCATGAATGCCTACTGTAAATCTTTGTTTCCAGATGCAAGCCCAGAGCTGACCTTATGACTCACTTGTAGATACAGTGCTGGGCATTCATGAGGGCGTGCACTCTTGACCTCGGCCAACTCTGCCATTCATTATTGTACTATTCTCTTAGTCACGTCTCATAGCAACATTGCTCAACAACTGACCACACATACAGTGATGATTCCATAAGACTGAATCTGCTAATAGTGACATCACGGCCATTCAGTCTGTGGAAGTGCTGTGATGTTCACATTACAATGAGTGCATTTCTTAGAAAGCACACGGTTGTTAAGAAATGCCTTACTTACTACGTTTGTACCTTGTCGTCTGGATACCACAAACTTCTCTTGTAATATATTGTGGAAGCATCAACTAATCTGATTGTTACGTTTTTCTACATAAACCTGAAGACATAGTCACTTGCCATTTATAAAACTCGTATCACTAGCATTTACTGAGAACTACTGTATTAGACGCTAAGTTTTGTGCATATCATTTCATTTAATCGCAGAATTAATAAAACAGCATCGTGAGGTCCTTCTATCATCATTCCATTTTATAGATAAGGAAATTACAACACAGTGGGGATAATATTGACTTGTGATAGGGACAAACCTTGCATCACAATCAGAATGATCCGATCTTAGGGTCAATGCCCCTAAACACCACACCTACTTCCTTTCTTCCCAGATTCCTCTGGGAATCACGACACCATTTCTTCTGGATCATTCTGCATATTCCATGTCATGGAGAGGGAGCTACTTTCTATATTGAAGGAATGGAAGCCACCCATGTAGGATCTGATGTCAAGAAACTAGCTGTCACCATGTAAGAAGATAAATTATTAACTTTAAGAAAAGGCTCATTCTTTTTTTAACATTAAATAAAATCTTCTTTGACCCCTTACACACCAAAGTAGACTAGTGACTAATACCTGTCATCTTGGTGACCTGTTTGCTCTTTTACATGCTGGATGTCCATAGCAGGAAAGAAAATGGAAAGAGGTGACCATCAAGACAGCTTTGTTTGTGGGTCTTTCTGCTATCTAATTTGCCTACTAATTTGGTAGCCAGTGTCCAAAGAGCCTGTCGGTGTTGTTCTTTTCTCTCATCACTAACTCAATCAGTCACCTGTGGAGGTTTCAAGTCTGATTTAGAGGCCAGTGCTTGGAGTCCAGCCTTCCTGAAGGGGCAAGAATCATGTGCCTCCAGCTCTAGGCACCACCAGCCTGCTCAGACTACCTCAGTTTCAGGAATGCTAATTACTCTTTCCCCTGGATGGGCCATTTCTTTCTCCTCCAACCCTTGAAGAGAGAATTTCTCCCTTCATGGAAAGCCTGCTTTCAGACTTAAAAAAAAAGAAGTTAAACTAAGAGCAACATAATACAAAAGAAGATGGTGGCTTCTTCAGTAGGGAAAAGGGGGGTAGGAAGTGGAAGGTGTTTTGAAAATAACCATAAAGTCATTTGCTGTGGAAAGCACAGAACTATACAGCTTTCATCTCTCTGTGCTTTAAATGCATAACATAAAAGAAAACTAATGTGACTGGAAATCCAGTGTGGGGAAGACTGTTTAGTATCTGAATTGCTCGGGTAGTTTGGCTTTTATGCTGTAGTTAGGGAGCCACTTCCTTGGTCAAGAAGTCACTTTTCATGGAGACATCATCGGAAGTCTACGCATACTCAGATAGTCAAATTTACTCCTTCTCAAGTCTCTGAGGGAGTTGAAGACCAGGTAGCTTAGTTTTACAATGAAGCTTAATTGTTTAGGGGTTAAGATGTTTTTAGGTCTAGATAGGTGTTCTAAGTTGATAATGATAACATGTGATACAGATTGATTTACATTCAGAAATTTAGATGCGTCAAGATAGGAAAGATGTCTTCTTCAAGGCTGTCAAATAAAATAGCCAAAACACTAAGAATGTAACATTTATATAATTCCTGATTGTGTCATGGTTCTTCTTGCCATAGGTAATCTATTGTATATATGTGTAATAATATAAATACATATGTACAAAAATAAAATAAGTTTTAAAAATATAGTATGGAACTTGTCCTTGTTAGGTTTTCCATTAGCTTGCTAATATGATCAGAAAAGTGATTTTATCAATTCTTTGAGAATTTCGTACACTACATGTTAATCATATTCAACTTCCTTCTTCCCAGTAATTCCCTCAAAGCCCATGCTCTACCACCTTACTCTTTGCCAACTTTGTGGCAGTCTGACTTTTAAAATGAAAAAAAAAAAAAAGGAGATGTGTGGCTAACATAAATAAGCACATGAAAACATGTTATCGTTAGTAATAGGCTAAAACCCTGTGAATCCACAAATCCATCTGCCACAGGCCTTCTCAGGGCTGGGATTAAACACATTTGCCACAGCATCTGACTTTTTTTTTTAAGTATGGGTTCTGCAGATCAAACTCAAGTCCTTGCTTGGAAGACAAACAATCTACTTGTCAATCTAGCCCTGATACAATAAGTTTTGACTTTCTTCCAGTGCTTTTTCTTTTCCTCTGTTAGAAAAACACTCTACCACTGAGCTAATCACCCTCTCCTAATTTTTAATAGAAGAATAACATAATAATTCTCATACCTTCAGGGACAAATAGAGATGGAAGCAACGAGGGAGAGGGAAAAGCATGTAGAACTGAAGGCTGATGGTGAGAAGCTGCCGCGATGGTCTAGGCACGTCATAACAAACGCGTTACTATGGTAACTGTGAGTACAACCATGCAGACAGAAGATGAGAGTGGGGATATTGAGGAGAGTGAAGGGGAAAGAGAGGATTCAAAAGTTGATCACACTGTAAAAAATTTAGGTAGATAGAAAAGCCCAGAGAGTGGATAACTCTACAGCTCCAGGTCTCTGAAATGTGGAAAGAGGGCATATGATAAAATCACAGTGACAGAGATGGTATTTGAAACTTTTGGGATAGACAAATTGCCAAGTTAATAGAAAAGAAGGAGAACACAAGAGACAAAAATAACAGAACCCCAATCACTTAGGAAAGGTTCTATTCCCCCAACTCACTAGCAACTGTTCAGCTCATTTCCTTAGGTAAACTGAATGGAAAGATGTAATATCCAGGGCAAGGCCCTTGGCATTGCAGCTTGCAAGAAAGATGCCCTATTAGGAAAACACTTAGAAAAATCTATTAAACAATACACTCCAAGTGAGCCAGGAGCCACTGCCAAGGTAAAGTTACTTATCACCTCGCAGCGTGACACGTTCTTCCAGGAAAACTTGCTCAGTGCCAGTGTTTGTAATCTCATACTTTCATAGTGTTGAAAGTATAAAGCAAACTGGTTGGAAACATTGGATGCCATAATCCTCAGTCCTTTATTTTTCATATATCATCTTCATATTATTATATCTCACCATCCCAGAATAGTAACTCTGACATTCCCCCACCAATTTACCACAATTTACGTAATGAAGCATGATGTAACCTTTGATGGCTTACCGTTGAACAATTGTCTTTTAAAGACGCTTATTCCATTAACTACATCAATGTTTACTCCTGTAAAACTTAGGCTATAACTTTTTAAGACATCATAGAGTTAAAAGTTGTTACTAAGTCAACAAATGAAGTGGGCAAAAAACTACAGTAAAATGAGTGAACACTGACATTAAGGAGGTCTTTGCTTCTGCCTAGAGATGAAACATTTGTAAAGGGAAAATATTTTTACACAACTAGAGCCTCTTCAATTCTGCGGGCTTTAGCCCTTATTTTACTTTTTGACCTCAGTGAGTGGTAGGATACTAAGTGAAATAAAACCTGAGGTTTCCTGCCACTGATGTTTTTAGAGCAAAGGAAGGCAGGGTTCATCAGATAAGGTAATATGTGGTAGAGGTGTGAAGATATGCTTGCTTCACCATTCCTTAGCTAACGATGAGCAAGATATTAAAAGTGGTTATCAAATAATGGTATCTTTAAACTAATAACTTGAGCCTTCCTTGAAGAACAAAGTAGCAAACTGCAAAAATAGCAGGAAAGAAAACTTGAAAAACTTGATTATACAACCCATACTGCTCCAAATTGTTACCTGTCTTTATTGTTTTTATTTAGGTTCACGAAGTTTCTCATCTTAATAAAAGTCTTTGTTTCCCTGCTCTGTCTCAAGTGTTGATCCCATCTATTCAGTCTTCTCTAAAGGAATCTTTCTGAAATCAAATCTAACTATGTCTAACTATCTAACTTGTTGAAGACGCTTTCAACTTTTCTTTCAATAAAAAAAAGAGTAAAATCTTTCAGCCTGTTACATATGAACCTCCATCTCTGGACACTCTATACTTCCCCAGCATCTCCATAGAACTACACTCTTCACTCCCCAAGGCTAAGTTCCCCAGGACTTCATGGAAATTGTCACAACTGCTAATGGGGGGTGGGGGTGGGGGAGAAACAGAGTAATAAGAGGTATCCGGAACTGCAGGAAGACCATTTAAAGGGCTTCCAAGGATGCAAGAATCAAGGCAACTACTTAAATCCAATATTCAAAAATCAAAACCAATATAAAAACACATGAAAGCAAAGTATCAACATTTCAAATAAAGCTAGTATTAACTATTTCAACCTGAAATCCATTCCATTTAGGAAAGTTTTGCTGTATTTAAAGATTATCTTAAATATCAGCTCTCCTAGAGGATACTCTTGCTTTCCCATAGCACAGCATTTTTCTGTGACATATATGTCCACCACTATTTAACCTTACTCCAATTTGCGCTGTCTGTCTTTCCTATCTCTCCTTCTGTTCTAAACTGTGAACATTTTAAAATCATTTCCGAATCGCACTAACTAAGGCATTTTATGAGTTCCACACTTATTCATTGTATGAGCATATTTTATGAGATCCATGTGTTTAGGGTTTGGATTCTGTCGTTGGGCTGTCTTAGGGTTTCTGTTGCTGCATTAAAACACCATGACCAAAAAGCAAGTTGGGGAGAAAAGGGCTTATTTTGCTTATAATCCTATATTACCATTATCAAAGGAAGTCAGGACAGGAACTCAAACAGGGCAGGAACCTGGAGGCAGGAGCTGACGGAGAGGACATGCAGGGACGCGGCTTACTGGCTTCCTCCTCATAGCTTGCTCAGCCTGCTTTCTTATAGAACCCAGGACCGCTAGCCCAGGGATGGCACCACCTACAATGGTTTGGGCCCTCCTCCATTGGTCACTAATGAAGATAATGTCCTACAGTCTTGCATACAACCTGATCTTATAGAGGCATTTTCTCAATTGAGGTTCTCTCCTCTCAGATGGCACTGTCTTGTGTCAAGTTTACATAAAACTATTCAGCATGGGGCTATGGAAGGAAGGCAACATTTAGTAAGTAGGACTTTGTAGAAGGGTCTATAGGTTACTGAGGACATGTTCTTCAAAGCAGTCAAAGGACCCCAGTCTCTTCTACTTTCTTTTTTCTTAACTGATGAATTTGCACTGTCACATATTTGTCGTTTTGTGTTGTCTCATCAGAGGCTCAGAAAAATGTGTGTATCCCCAGCCTCTCTCTTTGAAACATTACTGGGCCAGTATCACCATAACTGTAAGCCAATAAAATCAGTTTATGTCTTTCTAGCCTAATTGTCTCAAGTATGTCAATGTAGGAACACCAAGTTGACTGGCAAAATGAGGCACACAATTTAGAAACAGCAAAAGTTCCAATCAATTGTACCTTGGCAACTTACGTGTTTACCAATTTCATTATTGTGGCTAAAAATCTCTGAGCCTCGATTCCCAGTCTGTGCAATGAGATGACCTTATTTCCAGAGAGCTTTGGAAGCTAGTCATTTTTATGAGAGATGTCAAATAGAGTAAGCATTTGTTCATTTAAAGCAAAGATGTTGAAGAAAGAGGAGAGGGGAAAACTACATCATTGAAACAGATCCAAGAAAATCAAGTACACTGTTTGGGGGACAGGAAGGTGGTCACTGTGACTTCATGTAAACAGAGACTGACTATCAAACGGTGAGCCAGAAAACACAGTAAGCAGAATTTAGATGACAGATGAGGTTCATGTTTGCTATTCCATCGAAGGATGCTTGACTCCACATAGGAAAAGATGGCAAACCTCAGTTACCATTAATTCAGCAAGCATGAGTTCCCAACAAAATTCTATGTGGTGTCCCTGTGAGATAAGCTGAATTTTTCTACAGGGAAAACACAACATACAACTAAGCCTTTGAATGTTCACTTTTACCTATTGGGAATGCACTACAGAACGAAGTTGTAAAAGGAAATTTTAGAATGGATAGGGAAAAAAATCCTTAAGGTATTGGGGAAGTAAAATATCTAATATTTTTAAAGAAACTGTAAGAGACATAGATAGTCCTGAAAGGAAGGTATTAGGGCTAAAACTATAAGGTGTGAGGAGGCGTGGTGCAGGAATGGAATTACTAGCAGCTTACATTTTAAAGTGTTATTGTTCGAGCCTGAATGTTTATATCTTTTCATAAATCATTAGATCTATAGTTTTGCCAAAACATTTCTTTGATTTAATACATTATTTTCTTGACCTCTTCCACACAGTAGTTAAGAAAAATGAAAGGAGAGGGGCATAGAAAAGAAAAGAAGGAAGGAAAGAAAGAAAAAAGAGAAAAGAAAGGAGTTTTAGAGAAGGAGAGAGGAGGTACGGGAGGGGAGCATGCTCTGCTGCACAGTGCACACTATCCTCAGTATCTCGGAACAGTCAAAAGGGCAGTTTCAAACCCAAAACAAGTGTATGAAAACATATAAAATGAAATAAGGTATCACTAACCCAGAAATCCCAGCATTTGGGAAGAAAACACATTGTCAACACTTGGCCCTCAGCACACTTATTAGCTGTGCAGTGGTAAGGTATCCCAGCCAGGGTCCCCACAGGACATGAATGGCATTAATAGGGAACAATTAAAGAAGCCTCATCAAAGGGACTGTCTGCCAAAGTATTCATGGGATACTGAAGAAATACTTCAGGATGAACAGGAGCCAGTCTTGCAGGGCCGAGAAAGGAAATGCTTCCTAGAACTTGGGGGAAGCTGCAGCTGAGGCACTAAGAAAAGGCTGGTTCTCCCTGCTGAGTGGAAGTAGACATCTTTGAATGCAGTAACTCCAGTGTACAGGCCAGCAGAGACCAAATCCTCTTCCCAGCTCTGGCCTGCCTGAGACATCCTCTGGCCAAGACTCAAATGGAAGTCAGAAGAACTCAAAACTCAGGTGAAGCTGCTCACAGACGCACAGCCTGAGGCACCGAATAATGAAGTCAATACAGAGAAGAGTAGAAAACATTGGGTAACATCTAGATTCCCGGCCCATGTCAGTTCCTTTGTCATTTACCTCTATACAGACATGTGGTCATCGCTCCTCATCAGCCCTACCCACATCACATACACTTTGGAGGCCCTAAGGAAGTATTTAATACATAAAGAATATAAGAGTATGCACATTCTGGTGAGGGTTAGAGATAATAATAAGGTTAGGGAAAGGTCAGCAGACAGAGGAAAAGTAAAACATACAAAGCTCCAAGCTCCTTGGGTCTTCTCTCCAGATTTACAAATCAATAAAGAATCTTATAAGAAATGGTATCAGAGAGAAAAGAAAACAAAAGATCTTGTGTTTTGCCAAGACTCTTGCTTACACAGGGGGGAGCACTTACCTAGAGATAATTTGGTAAATGCATTCAACATCAGTACCCATTTGACTTTACGCCAGCCTTCCTCTGCCCTTTGAACATACCCTCTGTTCTTCCCGTTCATGTACACCAAATGATTTCTTCATGCCAAGAAAGTTTCCCCTTACTCTTCTTCTATAACCAAGCAAAATGTCATTATATATTTTTCCCTGAAAACTTTTGTCTTTTTTAATTTTAGGCATGTTTCACCCCAAATCATTCCCTGAAGGATAAGTTGGAACTTTTTAACATAAATTGAAGCTGTACTACAGTACTAGTATTGTATAAATAGCACCTATTTATTCTTTGTAATTATTCAGCAATACAGATACTATGAACTCTGGTTTCATAAAGCTGCACATTAAAGCAAAAAATATTCATGTACTATATTATTGGAATGAAAAGAACACATCACATGTGTTCTAGAGAGATGGATTAGAGGTTAAGAGCACTGGCTGCTCTTCCAAAGATTGTGAGTTCAGTTTCCAGCAACCTCATGATGGCTCACAACCATCTATAATGAGACCAGGTGCCCTCTTCTGTCCTGCAGGGGTTACATGCAAGCAAAACATTGCACACATAATATTTTTTAATCTTTAAAAAAAGAATGAGAACACACCACATAAACTCCTCTATTTTTTCTCTCATTTCCATCCTGTACCATTTGTGATCAGTTCTTGGCACTTATTCTTCATAGCATGCCCATATCAATGCCATTTGCTGTGTGGTTTCACAAGTCCTCCCACTGGGAACAGAGTATATTCTTCCTTTTGGCCTTGGTTGCAGCCTTTGGCTTCATCAATAGAAGCTGAACCCCATAACACATCCCAAGGCTCAGAAAGGACTTAAAGCACTTGCGCTTACTCCCCTCTCCCCACCATCAGTACCATGACATCACACTCAAGTTAACCAACAGATCCTAGGAGAGAAGAACGGGACACAGAAAACAAGCCAAGTCATCCAGCCAAGCCAAGCCTACGTTAGCTGACTTCCAGACACATGAGTGAACCCAGATGATCCCCACAGGACCACCCAGCTGAGCCAAACCCTCAACTGACCTGCAGATCTAAGAGATTGCTGTGGAAGGAACAGCAGCAACAAGACTTAGTTCATAGTGCTCTCTCCTGCACTGCTCAGTGTTGCTGTTTGGCCTGACACTAATTAATAGGATAAGCCCAGGAACACTGATTTCTTTGAGCCTTGATTGGGCATTGTAGAAGAAGGGATTGGGTTACTTATGCCAGTATCTAGGGTCTAAAATTACAAGATTGTTGTGATATTTAGAGATTGTCACCCGCTGTTTATTTCCTCTTTTTAAAAAAGTCATGCTTCATGTTTTTTTTTTCCTTTTTTGAACAGACACATTTATACTATTACACATAAATAAAATAAACTACATACAGAAGGAAGAACCATGAAACAATCAAGAGTTATATAAATGTTACATTCATAGTGATTTGGCTATTTGTATTTGGCAAACTTGAAGTAAACATCTTTCCTGTCTTGTTGAGTTTAAAATTCTGAATGAAAATCAACATCTATTATACCTCATCTCTACTAACTTAGAACATTTGTTTCCTCTTTTTTACTTTTCTCCCTGAATGATAGAGCAGTGCTAATAATAGGATCACACATAATGATATGCTCATCGGCTCATTCATTTAGACAACTTATTTGTTGGGCAAAGGACAAAGCCCAGAAATCAGAAATTCACCATTGGTAAATGAAAAACTATTATTGGAAGCACAGTATTCCACTATACAGGGACATGAGGTATTTATTTATACTTTCCATAAATAGGCAGGCATGTTTCTTCTAGTTGCTGCCACTAAAAGCAATGCTCCAATAAACATTGTTTTAAAAGGATGATTATGACAATCAAGTGAAATAAAATGTGATTCTTCAAGTTTTTCTATCATAAAGTTATTGCTTTCAGTCACAGATAAACAGTTGTGATGTACTCATAATAGGTGTTTTTATTTTTTACAGAAAAAAATTTTAGTGCTAGAGATAAAACCCAGAACCCCATGCATGCCACGGAAGTACTCTACCATTTAGTTGCACTCCCAGCCCAAGAAAATATCATTATTGCACAGCAAAAGAAGACTCCATAAACAAAGTCGCATCCCAGTTAGTAGCCCACTTTTGACTTGTGCCAGCTCCATCATCCAGAAAGCCTATTGTGAGTCCACAGTACCCAGTTCTGTCAAGTTGTGAACCCTTGTAGCAGCCTTTTTACAGGTTGCAGTTGGGATCAGGATCACGTAAGTCACAGAAGCACACCTAATAATAATGTGTTGTTATGGTTTGAATTATGTGCTTCAAAAAGACACCCTGGGTTCCTCGCATCCAGTACCTCAGAATGTGCCCTTATTTGAAGATAGGGTCTTTATAAAAGTAATACATCAAAATGAGAATGCTAGGGTGGACTCTAATCCAAAGTGACTGGCATTCTCATAAAAAGAAAAGAAAGTTGCACAGAGACACTGACAAGCACAGAGGAAATGATGTGACAAGACACTGGGAGAGAGACAGTGTCCATGAGTCAAGGTGACAGTCCTAGGACAGATTACCATCACCCCACAGCTCTCTGGCAACTTGATGTCAGATTTCTATCCTCCAAAACCAGGAAAGTAAAATTCAGTGTATGCTAGGTTGTCACAGCAATCCTAGCAAATAAATGAAAATATCCCCATATACAAGTATCACAGGTCATTCAATTTTAGCCACAAAGAGACACACTTGGTCAAAAGAAACTAGTTGTAAGTTTAGAAACCATGTTTGCCTGTAAGCAAGACTCTGTCTCCATAAGAGGGTACATCTACTGCTGTGACAGGGCAGTTTCAATGCTACTTGAGCAATGATTAAAATATATATATATATGTTTGTGGTTTCGTGGCTGGCATTGCACAAAGGAAGGGGAAAACTGTCTAATAAACCACTTTTGAGCAATGAGACTTTTCCTACCACCCTTGAATGGTAATGTAAGCACATCAAAAAGTCTAAGCCAGGAAATCGTTTTTGAAATTTCTTTTTATAATTGTGTGTCCACTCAGCTTGGACTTCTGGAGCCATGGCATATGTACCAGGGAAGTAAATTGTTAATGTGAAAATAGAGGCCTCTATTCTTAGCTACAGAAATCTATTTAAATTTTAGCACTGGCAAGACTTTTGTTTTGAAGAGCTTGTGAAAGCAAATTTCTCATTCCAAAGTCAGATTTCCATATGCTAGTTTCAAACGATGGATATACTTGAACTCATTTGCGCACAATCCATGGATCCACAGATGACTTTAGGGAAGCAGGTATTAATTTGCCATCTTCAGTAAATTCCATCTGTTCCAGATGGCTTTCATATTTGAGTCCCTCAGCATATCCTAACTTAAACATTCATCTCCCAACTCTTGCTTCTCCCCCCACCTTGGATATTTCTGCTGATGGTTTATTAAATTCCTAAGGTACCCTTTCCCGCAACCATGTCACCCTCAAAGAAGCCAATTATCACATCTTACAGATTCTATATTCAAATAATCTGTATTTGTTTGGAACTATGTTGCTGCATTTCAATTCTTTGCCTGTCCTACTAAAACAGCCCATGAAATTGAAATGCACTCCAGATCTAATATATCCCTCATAAGCTAAGCCAGTCATTGAGTTTAATGACTTTTAGCCCAATGTCAAAGACATTATCCTTAAAAGTTCTCTATTTTCTAATAATAATATTCAACATTTGATGGTTTTTATTATGTGCATCGTGCTCACTTTCCCCTCTTTGCCCACTCCTACTCCTATTTACTATGTATTACATGTACTCATTTTCCTTTTCCACAATTTTCATTGTAAATTTCTTCTTATTCAGAATGCCCTTACTCCTTATCTCTCCCATTCACCCAATTCCACAAGGTCCATTTCAAAAATCACTCTTTCTTAATTAAACTGTAATAGAGATACACAACTTCTACCCTAAGCCTAGGTCCAACGGATTTCTGAACCCATTGTCATTAGGAGTTTATATGTGCAAATTCCATTTATTACATTACCTCTTCACTGGGGTCTGGTTGTCTTCTGAAATCAAATTTATTAATCTTTTTAGAGTCAAGCTTATATATAAGTGACTATAAAAGCCATAAGTAGCTTCATATCAATGGAAATCAGAATTGTAATTAAATAACTTTTCTACAAATTTATTCTAAATTTGGTCTTCAGAGCTTTATAGATTCGGGAATTGTGAAAAGGGTTGTGAGCCTGTACTACTTTACTAAGATTTAAAATCCTTATGGATCGAGTAATTTCTACTTCCATTATTTCGTTTATATCTATTTCATAATAAAAATTATTCTGAAGTTATTATATTAGTATTTTATATTTATGCATCAATAGGAACCACCAGAGAAAGAGAAAACATTTCAGAATTCATAACAAAAAGTGTAATTTAGGGCATTAGTCACCTAAATGACTAGAGGAACTGAAAAAACATACATGAATGAGGAAGCCACAGAGTTGTACTATCAGCAGGTGTCTGCCACCTCTAGGGTGTGCAGATAAGGGTGCTGGCAGTGCTGCATGAATGCACAGTTAAGGAAAGAAGGAAGGCTAGTGAGTCTGCCCAGTAGAAGCTGCCAAGCCAGTGAGTCTCAATTTGACCTACAAACTCAATACAATCCAAATCAAAATTCCAGTGAGTAATTACACTGACATCAGTGATCTGATTCTAAAATTCAGGGGAAGAGGCAAGAGATTCATAGTAACCAGCATGATGTTTAAAAAGAGAATAAAGTTAAAGAAGTGGCATGGCACAACTTAAAGACTATCCCAAAGTGAAATAATCAACACAGTGACTTTCATGAACAAAAAATAAATAGATCAACAGAATACAAAAAGAACCCAAAGTAGATTCATAGATACAGTAATTTAATCTCTAGCAAAGGATGGGTCTTTTTATTTTTTTCAACGAAATGTGCTAGAATTTTATGTCTTCATTCAAAATGTATCCAGAAACTGATTTTTATGAAAATTGTCACAAAATAGACAATAAATATTAATTTAAAGTCAAGAATATGAAAACTCCTGTAAATCAACAAAGAAGAAACCTTAGGTGACTTGAGTAGGGTAATGATATTTAAAAGTACAATATAGAAAGCAAGATCCATGAAACAAAATAACTGATAAGCTGAAAAGACAATGTCAAGAAAATGAGAAAGGGATCCAAGATGGCGGCGCCTATCACACACCGCTTCTGATCAGCCGAACAACCAGGACTGCACAGCGACCTAACAACCAAACTGAGACCTACAAAACACCAGTGCTGCTGATTCCCAGGTGAGAGGGATCTATACTGTGTGCTGCGCAGGTGGGTCCAACCCGTGGCTACCTAGCTAACCCACAGAAAAGTCCCAGGGGACAACTCCCTGTAGCCACCATCTTGAGAAAGACCATGAAACATTCGTACAGCTTTGGACTCTCTTTGCCCATCTGCCAATTACTGGATCTGGGACACAGAGAAGACAGGCAGAGCTGAGTCTAGGTGCTGGCCACAATCCACATTAGCTGCCACCCTACGAGCAGCTTTGGGTTCAGATCTATTTCCACCCGCCAGTTGATTACTAGCCTAGCCCATTTGGGTCACTGAGGAGACTTGCAGAGCCCTGCCATCTCAAAAAGGCCTGTGGAACACAAAGAGCAGCTTTGGGATCTGATCTCACTCAGCCCTCCAGACGCTTAGAAGCCTGGCCCATCTGTGACACAGAGCGTACAGGCAGAGCTGAGTCAGGCCCCTCCACATTAGCTGCCATCCTGCAAGCAGCTTCCAGCTCGGATCTCTTTCTACCCGCCTGGAGACTTCTAGTCTGACGCAGCCAGGACACAGAGCAGACAGGCTGAGCAGAGACCTGTGCAGGCCCACACTCCACATTAGTTGCCACCCCGTGAGAAGCTTTGGGCTCAGATCTCCCTTTGCCCACCTGTAGTTTATTGGCCTGGCCCATCTAGGTCACAGAGCAGACAGGCAGAACAGAGGCCTGCACTGGCCACACTCTACATTAGTTGCCATTCCTTAAGGAGCTTCAGGCTCGGATCTCTCTCTCTCTGCCCGCCAAATGCTTACCCACCTAGCCCGTATAGGACACAGAGCAGATAACGCAGAGCCCTGTCATCTCAAGAAGATCTGTGTCTATTAGAACAAACCGGACCGATGCTGACCAGCATAGAGAGCAGCAAAACCTCTGATTTGTCACTGGTGGGAATGCCGAACGGTACAGCCATTTTGTGAGACAGTTTGGGAAGGGCTTATTTCTGTCTGGTTTGGTTTGGAATCAGGTCTTCTGTAGCAGAGGTAGGCTTCAGACTCAATGTTTAACCAAGGATAACCTTCATAGGCTAACCAAGATGATCAAGGATAACTTTGATAGAAGTCTTGATCCGCCTGCTTCCATCTCTAGAGAACTGGTTTATAAATGTGCACCACCATGATTTATGCGTGCTAGGCAAACATTCTACTAATACCTGTAACACGAGCCCTCTTTGACTATTTCTTATGAAACTAAACACATTTCCCTCCCCCAACCACCATGAGAATATAAGCTTCCTTAGTAGTTAGCCATAAGAATCCAAAGCTTTGGTGTGCACACACACACACACACACACACACACACACACACGGATATTTCTACATGGATATTTTAAGTTTTGTTTACAACAGCTCCAACTAGTAAGTAGGTGGACAAATTAATAAATTGACATTTTCAAAGCAACTGCATACTATTCAGCATTGTGTCGAGGTAAACTGAGGCACAATAGAATTGGGGGGGGGGTGTTTACTTGGACAAATAATGATTTATGGATGACACAGCACCAGAAGCAGGATTGCAAGTGGGCATCTTTTACAATACACACATGTGCAAGTAAAGCAGAAATAATTTTGTTTTGCTCTGGCTATATAACTGCCTTACTTGGTCTGCCTCGATAGACGTCTCTAGTTATACATTTAAAAGTTAATTTGTGGTTTTTATGGGTTGAACTTTAGTTTCTTTTTTTTTTTTTTTAACATTGGCATTTACAAGAAATAGTTCAGGTTAAGTTTCACTTATGTTTGCGAGTCAAACAAGGATAAAGTCACTTATGAGGCCTGACTGGTTTTTTGTCTACTCTGGAATTCTTCGTGTCTGATCTCCATTTCAATTCTGCTCCAGAGTCTAGACTATTATCTGCTACCAATTGCTATGTTTCATTCTAGATGCAATGTTTCCCATGAATATAGAAACGTGTAGTTTAATTTTGGAATGCAAGGACTTTTTAATACTCTTAGGCCTCGATGTGTAAGTATCAAGTTAATATATCTTAGGATTGTGTTGTGTTCACATGCTTCATTTTTAAAAAAAAATATCTGTTTCAGTTGCTGGCTTTTAGTTCATCTTTTTTAATCCAGCAGCTGATGGAAACAGATGCAGAGATCCACAGCCAAACAATAGGCTGAGCTTGGGTAACTCTGAGGAAGAGTGGAAGGAAGGGTTGGGGGAGCCAGAGGGGTCAAGGACATCACAAGAAGACCTACAGAGTAACCAGCCTGGAACCACAGAGGACCACAGACATTGAACCACCAACCAAAGATCATGCATGGGACTGACCTAGGCCACCTACACATATGTAGCAGATGTGCAGCTTGGTCATCATGTGGATCCCCTGACTCTGTTACCTGCCTCTGGATCCCTTTCCTCTAGCTGGGCTACCTTGTCTGTCCTTGGTGGAAGGGGATGTGCTTACTCCTGCTGCAACTTGAGGTACCAGGGTTGGATGGTACCCATGAGGGACCTCCTCTTTTCTGAGAGGGAGCAGAATGAATGGGGGGGGGGAGGGGGCATGAGGGTGGAACTAGGAAGAGAGAAGGGAGGGAGTTGGGATCAGGCTGTAAAGTGCATAGATAAATAAACAAACAAACAAATAAATAAAAATGACAAAAATAAAAATAGTTATTAAATGAATTTTGGCTTGGAATTGGGACAGAATTTCCAAGCACTTCTGAAATGGCCATAAACTGCCCTTTTGTACTAACTAGTTAGTGACACCACACCCAAAGTACTGATGATTATAAAAATCAAAATATTGATCAACTGTGAAACACACTGAAGATGCCTTATCAAAATCTGTAATATTAGCCAGACTCTGGGCAGAGCATTGAGAGTTGTATGGAAGATTAGGGGAATGGAAGGATGCAGAGGGGTCAGGAACCCCACAAGGAGATCATCAAGGCTGGTGGATCTGGACTCAGGGGCCCTGTACAAACTGATGCACCAATCAAGGACAATGCATGCGGAGAACCTAGACCCCTGTTCAGACAGAACCCACAGACAGCCCTATCCATGTCGGGGGATGGGGGCGGGAGGAACAGAGCGGGGGACTGCCTCTGCCATGGACTCTGGTGCCAGCGATTTGATCACTTCCCCTTGGCCTGCGGCCTTACAGGCACTCAGGGATGCGGGCTATTCTGATGAGACCCGGTAGGCTGTGGTCACACTGTGGGGGGAAGAGGGCCCTCCCCGGCCCCTTCCGAGGTCTAAGGGAGGGGAATAGAGCAGAAGAGGGAGGGAGGGAGGGAGGGTGGGAACGGGAAAATAAGAGTGAGGAGCTAACAGTCAGGATATAATGTGAAAAAAATTATAATAAATAAAAAATTAAAACAAAATGGCTCAGAGGTTAAGGGCACTGACTGCTCTTCCAAAGGTCTTGAGTTCAATTCCCAGCAACCACACGGTGGCTTACAATCATCTATAATGAAATCTGATGCCCTCTTCCGGCCTGCAGGTGCACATGCAGACAGAGCACTGTATATATAATAAATAAATAAATAAATAAATATTTTAAAAATTAAAACAAAATACCTGAAAAAAAATCTGCAGTATCAAATTCTCAAACAATATTTAATCTTTTATGCAAAAATAAGCAAGTGTATCCATACCGTACCATTAGTGTGCAACTGTTTGTCCTTAGTAAATGGTAAAACTTTATGTTTTCCAAAGAATGGCTCTAAAATTAATTTCTTGATCATATTAATAAATGTTTTTATTTCAGTATGTACTTTATATACCTAAAAATTCAGAGTCACATAAGGTTTCTCAGGTGAAAAGAGATCGCAAAGAGGAAATGTTTAAGAAACCGTAATGCAGTGGTTCTCAACCTTCCTAATGCTGTGATCCTTTGGTACAGTTCCTCCAGTTGTAGTGACCCCTCAACCATAAAATTATTTCCATTGTTACTTCATAACATACTTCATAACTGTAATTTTGCTACTGCTATGAATCATAATGTAAATATCTGTGTTTTCCTTTTCTGATGGTCTTAGGTCTTCAGACTCCAAAGGGGTCGCAACTCACAGATTGAGAATCTCTGCCTTAATGTGATTCCTGAGTTTAGGTGATCACATTGTGTGAGCGTGGGTTTGGCAGTTGTAGAAAATGAACCACCCTAGTGGAGAATATTGACAGAGGGAAACTCTGTACATATGGAGGGAGGGAGGCTATAGACTGAACACATCTCCCCTGAATCCTTACACCAATATTTTAATCACCAGAGTGATGGTGTTGGATCGGGTAGGGGGATTCAGCGAAGATTAATTTATGATTGCAGTTCCTTCATTAATGAGATTAGCACTGTAGTAAATAGGAAACCCATGCAGGTCCTGGCCTCTTTCACCATGTGAAAACACAGTGAATAGATGTCTATGAACAAGGCCCCAGGCCCTCTTCAGACCACAAATCAGTTGTACATTTTTTGAAGTTTTCCCACCTTACAGAACTATAAGAAATACGTTTCTGTTGTATATCTACCACACAGAGAACACTTTGTTATAGCAGCCTCGAAGGACTGAGACAGATAATACACACAGAATCTACGTGTGTTTCTGTCAATTATGTAGCAAGTCTAAAATAGCTCTAAATACTAAGGCATAGATGGATAGACGATAGATGATAGATAGATAGATAGATAGATAGATAGATAGATAGATTGATTGATAGACAGACAGACAGACAGACAATGACAAAAGTCGGATTTTTAAATCCTTAACTGAATTTGATACCTCACCTCAAATTTTAGGAGCATGTGAAAGTCATCTGTGACTGTAAATTCTTAGAGCCAAAGACTGTTTTGCTCCTGGGTTCCTGGGGTTCTCTTGGATGGGTGCCCTCAAGTTCAGTTATTTATTTGTCATCCTGTTTAGAACATACTGTGTCTCTGTCGCTATTTGTTCCAGCACCTCTGACCTTCCAGCTTCCAGCTGGAATTTGTGAGGGGAAGAAAAAAAAAAACCCTCAGGATCTTCATTAGCAAAGAGTGAAACACAAAACTGATTGGGCATCTGCCCTCCACTTTCCTAAAGACCTCTTTCCTCCTTACCATCAGTCTGTACTGTTTGAGGGCGAGCTCTGACAGTACAGGAAATAAGGAAGCTGGTTCTCTGTTCTCTACTGCCACACCCCTGGTACCCACAAAGCCATTGTTCTTCCTTAAGTCCTTCCTTTGTAGGGCAGGCCTTTCTCTCTGACCATGAGCCCAATAGGCTCAAATAACCTTTAGCCCTTCTTCCCTAGGAGAAAATGGTCCAGTTTCGTAAACCCTTACTGACAAAGTGTCTCAGGTAGGAAATAGGCTGTTTTTGACATAGAGAAAAGAAAGACATCAGACTCCCATATTTATGTGCCATCTGTAAAAATTTGAATAGGAGGGCACAGTTATTTTACCTTTCTGACATTAATATCTTTGAAAAGTAAGGACAATAATAATTACTAATACTAAGATCCACAGTTGTAAAGAGAACTATTTCTGGCACCTGTAGAGTAAACTGCAAAGCCCTGGGAAATTGAATGCTTAGCTATTTTTCTCTGGACTTAATTCAGCCCTATAAGTAGAGAGTACTGCTCTATAAGTAGAGGTTAATGCTCAAATGTCTCCTAAGCTGGACAGCCATCTACAGTCACCATGGTTACTGACTTTGTTACATCTTCCCACCTCTCGCAATCACCATCCTTTCTGCTCTGAACGATTCACAGCATGCAAGGAGTCCATGCAAAGGAGACAGCAAAGAGGAAAATCCCAAGCCCTGGCAAGGCGGTACCAATTCAATTATAAGTATGATAGCTCTACGTCCATTGACTTTTGTAGATGTAATTTTTTTTTAATGTACCAAGTTAAATCAGTAATTTGGACTTATATAAAAACTAGTGATGGCTTCTTTGGACCTACTTTGTCTCACAAGGATGCTTGAAAATAATTTTGTTGTGGTTACTACTATCTATTATGTTAGTTATAAATAATTCTATAATTAAATAATCAAAAATTATTTGGCTACATTAGTTTCTTGAAAACATACATATAAAGTAACATAGAAACATACACAGAAAGTAACAGACATAGAAACATACACAGAAAGTAATATAATTTACAGGAACAGCCTTTTTCAAAAAAGAGATCTTAAAAGCATCTATCCCTATTTGTTTTCTATGCCAGTTTTTGTACACTTACTCTGGGTACAGATACGAGATTTCTAGATTTCTCGTAATATGTGAAACACCGTCTTATGTGCATGCATCATTCTGAGGAATGGGGTCTGTATACATCAGTTATGCATGACTCAGTGAGCAGTCGCTGCCTTCTTTGGCTAGGAGCTCACTGGGAAGCCATTACTGTGACTATTAGTGAACTCCAGACCTACTTCTGATTCTTGCTTTGTATAAGACAGGGCTTGAGTCCTTTCTCCAGCAATTGTACTGTTTGTTTTCTGTCTTAGAAATTGCAAAACTCCAATGACCGTCACATCGCTCAGATGAAAGATAAACAGAGATGGAGGGGACCTGAGCGTCGTTCTGTTGTCTCGGGATTGCTGGGCTATCCTTCTGCAGCTTAGCTTACAGAGACACTTTGGAAACCTCTTTTGAACAGCTTCATTTTTTCACTTTTATTGGATAAGAAATTACTTGGCATTCTGCTCAGCAGGGAACACATTATTCTGTCATGGCTGCACAGACAAAGAAGCATTCTTAAAACGAATATCACATAGAGGACAGATATAATTTTTGAAAGAAGTCTGGCACGGCAAGGTAAACAAAAAAAAATTCTGAAGAAAATTTACAGAGAACAAAGACCTCTGGTCATGCAGGACTCTACTGAAAGAGAACAAACTCCTTTCTACAACTGCTGACACATTCTCCCATCGGGCATCATATTAAGAGGGGCACAAAGTGATGGGGCATTTTTTTTTTTGGTGTGCCTTTAAATGCACAAGAGAAATATGTACTTCTGTATCCCAACTAGGTGTTTTGTGGGTGTGCAGTTTCCTCTCCCAGATGACTAACAGTTTAGCTTTTAGCAGGAAACATCTTCCAGACATGGAGACAGCACGCCTGAGTAGCAGTGGCTTGCCACCTCTCTTACATGATCAGTAAGCTACTAAGAAAGCAGAGCACGGTGCACCACTGAGCTCATATTGATCATCCTCATTCTGATTCCACGTCATCAAGAGCAACTAGCATCTTATCAGCTGTGATGGACCCACATCCTTCCATCCTCTCCCATCCCCACAACACTTTGAACTACGCTCGCTTCTGACTAACAGCATTCTTAACTCAAAAGAGTTTCCTCTGAAGACCCGCAATGCATGAATTTAATGTGAAGAACTGTGTCTGATGTCACAGCATCCTGGGATGTGGGAGATAAACAGAATAGTAAAAAAAAAAAAAATTAAAGCTTGTTAAATCTAGTGGGTGTCCCTACATCTGCAAACATCACATTAAATATAGACAGGTAACTTCGGCAATGCCCCTCAGGCTCTGATGGAAGAGGGACCAGAAAAGCTATGTCCATTCACCCCAGCACCAAATCCAAATTCAAGTCCACAATCCCTCACGGAAAACCTAAGAGACTCCCGTAGCTTCAAATTCTGAATCTTTTGAATATCAGAACATTACTAGGTTTTCTTTTTTAATTTTGTTATTCTTCTCTCAACTATAGCGTCCTGACTGTAGTTTTTCCTCTCTCCACTCCTCTCTCTCTCTCTCTCTCTCTCTCTCTCTCTCTCTCTCTCTCTCCCCAACTTCATTTCTCCCCCAGATCCATTCCTCCTCTGTTTTCCCTTCAGAAAAGAGCAGTGTCGCCCCTCCCCCCGCCAAGGATATCAACCAAATATGACATAACAAGTTACAATAAAATCAGGTACATATCCTCATATCAGGGCTCGATAAGGCAACCCAGACGGAGGGAAAAGATCCCCAAAGCAGGTAAAGACTCAGAGATATCTTCCACTCCTACTGTGAGGAGTCCCACAGGAACATCAAGTTAAACAACACAGCATGTACGCTGAGGGCCTAGCTCCAATCCATACAGCCTCTGTGATGGTCCCTTCAGTATCTGTGAGACCCTGTGAAGGCTGTTTAGTTGATTCTGTGGACTGGGTCCTTGTGGCATCCTCGACCCCTCTGGCTCTTATGAAACTTTCTCCCTTACATTATGTAACTTCCCAAAGCAAGACCTGGGGAAGTGCTCACAGAAATTAACATTTCTGCTGCAATATATAAAAGAAAATTCGTGTGGTGCAAAATATAAAAAGCTCACATATGTGAGAGGAAAAAAAACATGCCAGCCTTATGCCAATTCATTTATGTTTCTGAAAGATGGCTGAGGGTGAGGTGCTGGGGGTTGAGGATCTGAGATGCCAAAGATCATTACCCGCAATTAAAACACAGCAAGTCTCTTCTTGGATACCCTATGAGCATATACAGGGAGAGGAAATCCCCCTCAGGAACAGTCATAGGGGAGGGGAATAAAAGGAAAATGGGAGGGAGGGAAGAATGGGAGGATACAAGGGATGGGATAACCATTGAGATGTAACAAGAATAAATTAATAAAAAATTAAAAAAATAAAAAATAAAACACAGCAATTCATGTGGAACTTAAATTTCTCCTAGTAGAGCAGGTAATACAGCGCTCTCTCTTTATCTCGATTTATCATGACTTGACTGACCCCAGGAGCAAGGAAAATTCTTAACCAATTAAAATATAGTTGCTATTGGTTTTGGTCCTTTTATAAAAATGGATGTCATTAGGTTCTAGAGAGATGGTTCAGATATTGAACACTTGCTACCCTTTCAAAAGACTCAAGTTCAATCAAACATTCTCTGAGTGGCCCTTATGTGCTTTCTGCAAATCGTCTATCCAAAATGAACCCTGCCACTGGCTTTGAAAGATGAAAAGAATTTCCTTCTATTTACTGATTAAAAAGACCATTTATAGTTATGAACTGTGTGCAGTGTCTATGCAGAATTCAAGCCACTTAAAAGTTGGCCTCTTCCTTTCCATTTCTGAAATGACATTTAAAAACAAAAGCAAAAACCTAAATGATAGCTGACTCTTTCAATCCCAGAGATCTCAAGAACATGACAAGGAAAGGAAGTAGAAGGAGACTGGCACAGTTTGGTGTGGGAAGATGCCTCTCTCTGTCCTCACCGAGCAGCTCCGAGGGCTGAGCATTAGTGCCCAACAGTGGGCATTCAGAGAGCTGGCAGCTCCCGGAAGCAGGCAACCAACAGCAGGAGACAGTGCACATGCTCCAGTTTTCTATCTCCGTGATACATCTTAACGGCCAAAAAGCAAGTCTTCTAAAGGGACTTTTTTCAATCACAGGACAATGACAACTCTCTGTAAGCTCATGAACATGTATAGACTTGGGGTATGGTTAATATTGTGTATATGTCTTTGTGTATATGTAAGTTTATTTGTGGCACAAAAGATACTGGAGTTTAAAAGTAAGATTAAGAGATAAGGGTGGGAAGATAATTACACATCTTTTATTTCAATTTCTAGTTTTAAAAACGTTTGGCCTCTTTTCCCTGACATTACCATTCTACTTTGTATAATATCAACGTTCAGGGAATGTGACAATTCCAACAACGTCTTCCTTTAAAAACAAGAGGGGCATGAATAAAAAGATTGCCACCATTAGTTCATATCTTTAAGGTCTATATAAATGGGTCTTTATGATTCTCATAGAGCAGGCTGTCACCTCATTAACAGGTTCTCTGGATTTAACCCTACTTGTAGACACTAAATTTTTAGAGGTAAAGTTAGTAGAGGGGATGAATTTTTAAAAGGTCATTCTAGACTCATTTATTTCATAAATGTGCAAAGTTACCTAAACATTAAAAAGTACTGACATGGCTTTTACTTCTTATTTAGTAAGAATTTCACAACATTGAGATATTTAAAAGCTTTTGATAACAGTACATGAATACTTAATGACAGTAGTGATGTTTTCAGTGAGCTAGGCACCAGAAGCCCTTTCTAGATTGTGATTTATTCAGCCCTTATAACAGAGGGCATAAGGTATAGGTAATGCATTCAGTTTGAAGAATGCTCGACCTAGGGTCTAAGCAGGGTGTTTATGTGGAAATACCTGGGGATGATGCATAGGATGGGTCTGAAGCTCAAGAGACAGGAAGAGAGATTGAGCAGATACCGGCAAACATTTTAGTGTCCAGACTCTAGGTAAACTACCCCCAGGCAGAAGGTTTCAAAAGGAGCCTTCCTGCTGAAATTCCTCCAGGGTTCGTTGGCCCTCCACACCTGAAACTGTGATAAGCACTGTGGAAATTCAAAGGCCTTTAAGTAGTACTTTAATATCACAGTCCCACAAAGCACTTACATTTCGTGAGTAAGAAGAAAAAAAAAGTGAAATCAAACAGAATATGTCAAAAAAAAAAACATACACATTTAGAATGCAAAACACTGGAGGATCAAAGAAAATAAATTAGCAGGGAAGTATCGGGGAATACTTAAGGAAGGAGGTGGAGTTTGACTAAGGCAAGATTTTAAAAAGCAAAGCAAATAAATAAATATAAAAAGGATGAATATAGAGTTGGAATTCATCTCATGCAATACACTGAAAATTCTAAGCAGAAGGAAACAGTTTATTAGTCAAAGCTCAGTTCCAGCAGATGGAACCCATGTAGGCCATGTGGAGAGAAAGAGCACACCGTCCATCGTTAGAGAATAATTACAACAGCTAAGCTAATAAACGTGAGCAGAGAGCCCTAGGACAACCGCCAAGGCCCAGTGGCAGAAATGGGCCTCCAAGATAGGAGCTTCTAGAAGCATCAACCTCCAAGACCAACCCTGGTTCCAGGCACTATGGACCATCTGCACCAGCAAAACATATACCTCCTCCTCTTCCTCCCTAGAGTGAGTAATTTAAGACCCGAGTTGAAGTCTCACACGAATTCATTCAACAGAGTAAACTTGAATCACATCGGACAGAGTACCCCCGCCTTCATGAAGTTGGAAATGTGGATTTTTAGCTTTCCATTCTCTGCAGAGCAAAGGGACTCATTGAAAGGAAGTTGATGGTTTCCTGGGTAAGACAATCTACACGGCCATCCTACTGGGCATGCGCAGAGGATAGGAACAATCTGCCCATCCACTAGTCCATATAGTCACTTACTCAAAAAGCTTCCGACCTTCAGCTTGGCTTCAGCTAACTGATTCACTGGTCAGCTGTAGCCAGTGCTTGGGCTCTTCCCATTTCTTTTTTTTATTCCAAAAGAGACCGACTCTATTGTCTTGATTTTTGTTGCTGACTCACAGCTAGAGCTGTCTGTCGGCTCTGAGTACTGGAATCATTTGACTACTAAAGTAATGAGTGGTAATCTTATCTTGTGTCGGGTTAGCAAAAGTGTTCACAGCCCGTGTGTGAAACACAAGGAAGGAAAAGTGATCACGTACTCTCTCCATTCATATACACACTGAAGATACTGGCCCCTCTTCACTTAATGCCCATCACCATTTAAAATCAAGGAGGAACAAGATGAGAGGACCAATAACACTAATAATTACATTGCACTTGTTGGATGCCAAGCACTTGTGCTGAATACTCAACCTGGACCATTCCATCTAATGCTTAGAGCAACTTTACTAGAGAAGTTTTACCATGACCACCATTCGAGGTACAAACCACAGAGAGAGGAGGGGAGGGAGGAACGGGGCTGGAGAGAGAAAGAGAGAGAGAGAGAGAGAGAGAGAGAGAGAGAGAGAGAGAGAGAGAGAGAGAGAGAGAACAAAATCTCACCAACAAATGGGTGGTTTTACAAGTATAACTAAACTTAAAGCCCTTCTAAAACAAAGGAGCCTATATTCAAAGGTGGGATTCAGGAGGAACTCTCTGTCCCCTATGAGGAAATGGTGCATTTTTATTACACTCTTCTTTACATCTCTATAACTGAGTTGTACTGGTCTACAAAAGGGTCATCTGATCACTCTAGCACAAAGAAAACACAACCCCAGATTTATTTATAAACAATAATATGCTCCCAGGCTAACATCAGGGTATGTGGAGCTTTGTATCTTTTTTTTTTTTCATTAAGCCTATTAGTTTAACTTGTATGTCTAAAGGGTTGAGAAAAACCAAAATAGTGACACAAATACAGAGTTCTATATTTTTTTTTAATCAACACAAGCCAGGTCTCATCCCAGAAATCAGATTTTAGTGGGAGATTCCTGTAGGCTCAATTTTCTTAACCAATATATTTTATTACAACTTATTAACTGAGCGTACGTCACTTACAACCCAACTAACCAAAACAATAGGAAAAGAGGATTAAAGAATAACAAAACCTTAAGAAATGATTCTCCTGGCACAATCAGCAGGATTTCTTCTGATGGAATCTGGAGTAACCAGAACCTGGAACCTCAGCAGGAGCCGAAGCCCGAAAGCTGGAACCCCGAAGCCTTCCCTCTAGCGAGCAGCTCTCTCTAGAACAGCCAAAACTAACCCAAGTCTCCAAAGGCCCCGCCCCTAGTTTTCAGCTCATTTATATATCTCCTCCCAGAGTCTGTTCACGGGATCTTTTCAGCTGACAACAATCAAGGTGGTTGGTCATCTAGCGGATTAACCTCACCTGTTCTCTCACAAGACTGTTCTGATCCCATACTTGGGATCCTAAAAAACAGGTTTATCTCTCCGTCAGATTCCAGTCACCACAATAACACACACACAAAAAAAGGGTCAATTATCAATGATCAACTTACCAAGCCTAAATACTAGTTAGTATACTAGCAATAGATCAAGACAGGAACAAACTTCCAAACACATAATGCAAGAATCCTACATGGAGCCCCGTGCTTGCTGTTAGTCTGTGACATGTTTTAAATAAGCCATTTAACTTCCTCCCCTTTTGGCTCCTCATCTGTAAAATCGGGGATTAGAATTAAACTCTCAGATGTCTTTCAGCATTAACTCTTGTTTGGAAAGTAGATTAAGTCCCCAGTGATAAGCTCAGCATCACTTTTCTGATCCATTTGGAGTCAACGATCTAACTTGGCAAGAGATTTCGGTCAATTGTTTCTAAACAAGTTTATCCAAGTACTGTCCAGGCAGTTAAAGTCATCTTTGAAACATGCTACCAGTGGCCTTTGTTATGTAAACAAAGGAGCAATTACTCACAAAGAATGGTTCTAGAAGTGTCTATATCTAAGCAGTAATTGGTGTTTAGTAAAACATCAATTCAGTGGCATTTTTCCTTCACTAGCATAGGAAGTCATTAGTAATACAAAATTACATTAGCCACAGCACATCATTACAAACACCACATAGGACTTTTGGATGACTTCAACTGACCTAACAGAACAAACTTTAAAACATCTCCAAGTGATGTTATTCTGAATGATCACCACATGTCAGACTAAAAGGAAGGAAGGTGGGAGAAATCACAGAGGGGTTGGGAAAAGGAAACCATGATCAAACTACATTGCATGAAGTTTAATCTATTTTCAATAAAGAAAATAGTCTGAGTTAGTAAAATCTCATTTACAAAACTAATAAAATGTATAATCCTATGTAAATGATAACATTAATCTAGTCAACAAATAATTACATAATAATATTATGGGCCAAAGAAAATTCTAGTTTCAGGCAATGCAGCGTAATGAAATCTTTACCTTGGTAGATCTTAACTTCTAGGGGCCTGGAAAGAGAGAAATGAAAAATGTAAGAAATAAATGCAAATAAATGAAACATCAAATGCCTTGAAATTCCATCATAGGAAAAAAGGAAAATAATTGCAGAGAATGACAGCATAGCTGGAAGGGTTGGAGTAGAGTGAAAATAGTCACTTAAGACAAGCTGGGCAAGCGAAGCCTCTCTGGTAGGTGGAATTTGGACAGAGACCTATACAGCCTTGTTTACAGCTGTTTGGAGAAAATATGTTCCAGGTAGAGAAAAGAGCATAGGCTAAAGCCTAAGCATACTGAGAATGTTTGAAAGAATCTACGGTGGGAAAAATCAATGAAAACTAGGAACTTATTAATACAAGGATTAAAAACACAGATCTGATTCCCAGCATCCACATGGCAGCTCACAACTGTTGGTAAAGCCAGTCTAAGAGGATCTGACACACTGGTCTGGCATCAGAGGGCATCAGGCACACAGGTGGTGCAGACATGCTTGAAGGCAAAATGCCCATGTATATACAAATAAACAAATGACGTTCTAAAGACCAGAATTAAAAAAAAATAAAGGTAAAATACAAATAAATAAATAATGACACCAAAAAATACAATAACCAGATAGTATGTGTTTCCACATACCTCATGAATGTGTGCAGCCACATGAGAATGCTTACTTAGAGATGGAATATCAGCTTGTAGTTCTCAGACATTAATGCATTCTGGAATCAGCTGGAGACTCTGCAGAAATACAGATTTCTCAGTCCCACCTCCACAGTTTGCATTTCAATCTCCTCACTGACTCTGAAGAGCTGAAGGGGATTGATTAGTCATCAAGGAGAGGACAGCTTCCCTGAGCTGTTCTTGCTTCCCCAGAAATATAAATACTGGAGAGGTTTTGGATTCCAGTTCTTAATGAAACTTTGAGAAAGTTAGTAAGGTTATCTTACTAATAACATCCATTATATGTACGTGTCCATGTGTCTTCCATGAGTGTGAAATTACCCTCAGAGGCCAAAAGAGGCTGTCAG
Organism: Acomys minous; assembly: GCF_964271855.1. Classification (NCBI taxonomy): domain Eukaryota; kingdom Metazoa; phylum Chordata; class Mammalia; order Rodentia; family Muridae; genus Acomys; species Acomys minous. The sequence continues at coordinate 108,874,939 of NC_140490.1, forward strand.
ACACGCTGAAGTGTTACATACTATTGTGAGTCATCCCTATGAGTGACAGGAACTGAACTTGAGTCCTCTGGAAGAGCAGCAAATGCTCAACCTCTGAACCATCTCTTTGGAACCCAGAGATACCCGTTTCTATAAAAGGACCAAAGCAATAGGCCTACCTGAATTGGTTGTTCTGAGGAGTGAATTTAAAAAATGTGCATAAGTCACCCAGTGTTATATATGTGCATAATAAAGCTAAGTAGACCCCAGCTGTTTTATCTTCATTCTTGTTATGAAAGAGAATATTCTTACCATTGTTCCTAGACACATGTGTAGTAAGTGTGTGATGAATGCCATTTGCCCTTTTTAGGTTCATTCCATATGAACCAGCCCCTTAAAATGAAACACATGATCAATATAAAAAAATTTTTAATGTATTTAGTACAAGCAATGTGGAAAGTCCTTATCTGAGGACAGAGATATAAAAAGTTTCTATCCCCAAGGTCTTTCCATATTCTCAAGTATAAATAATATCAAGATGGGAGCAAGTGAGCCAGCCCTGCCCTGAGGGCACGGAAGCAGGAGAGCGGTTCCTGCCCTGAGGACAAGGGAGCGGGCCCTGATCCAGGGCTCAGAGTGGACTCACCCCAACATCTACTCCATGTATGACCTCCTAGAACACATGAAGGAGCCGGACCCACAGATTCAAAGATTAAGAATCTCCTTGACACACGGCAACAATGGGATATCTGACAGCAATCCCAGTGAGGATCCAGTAATGATAGTGTTGGCCTCAAACCAGACCAGTGACTCATAGCAATGAATATTTGAAAATAAACATATGTGGACAAAAAGCTATACTACGTGATACACTACAGCTTCTGTGACAAGATGTTTTTGTCTGTTTGTTTTATTTTACTGGGGGGAGGAGAATGATTTTGGTAAATGACATGTAAATCACAGAAAATCAATAAAAGTAAAAAATTTTTTAAATAAAATATAATAAATAATATTAAGAAATAATATTAAATTTTGGTGGCAATGTACTAAATCAGTGGTGAAGAATAAAACTTTAAAAAGCTGGGAAGTCATTAAGAATTGGGTATAGAGTAATGACTTAGAAAAGAGGAAGCTAGTAGAATATTGTCATATTGAATCCACCTAGTTAGTATCTGATGATCCTTTTCTAAGCAATAGTCTACTCGCCTCCTCGGGAAAGCCTCCAGCTTAAGAACTCAGTCACAGCTAATGTTCTTCATACAATATATAAACTGATATCCTGTCCACGAATGGACAGGTGATGGGCAGCTGTTGGATGTCTGACTGGATGCTCTGTGGTGTTTTGAGGGAGATGCAAGGACAAGGCATAATTTGAGATCAAGGTCATGGCAACAGTAGTGACATAGTCCTTAGCAGGCTCATCTCGCCATGACATTTGTGCTTCTTCTTTCAGGGTTTCTCTAGAGCTTGTATTGTGTCTCCTGAACGAAAGTGAATTCTATGATCCTCCTGGTATGCTCTGGCATCTTGAATTCTTTGGAAGCATATGTGGGTGATAGAGAGCTAAGTAAGCTGTGTCTTTTAATCAAGAAATAACTGGTAATAGCCTGCATATGAAATAGATATAGAAGAAAAATATAAATTATGTAATCTGGCTAGAAAGATCATATAGTAGCTTAACAGATAAGTGATTTTGGAGGGGTGGCACCACATTGTAATAATTGTAATAATTGACCGAGATACAAATTCATATAAAGAGGTTCCTGGAGAAATGATGTTTTTGCAAAGCAGACCAGGAAACTTCTAACTCACTGTTTAGTCTTTCTAAACAGAGCCAGCCTAACTGTGTTTGCCTGTGCGTGTAGGCAGGCATGCCAGATGCGTGCTTTGTGCCTGCGCAGTTCAGATGAGAATGTCAGATCCCCTGGAAGAGGAGTTATGGATGGTTGGGAGTCACCATGTGAGGGCTGGGGAGCTGAAGTTGGATCCTCTGCAGGAGCAGCAAGTGTTCTCGACCATGGAACTATTTCACCCACTTTCTGAAAGCTTTACTCTCAAGAGCCAAAACAGAAACTACAGAATCCAGGTTGACCACATCCTGGTCATCCCTACATCATCCCTAGGAGTGTATTGATGAGAGTTTGCTTGTCCTCCTTTATTGACTAGCCATCATCCACACAGCATCTACTTTCAACGCCTTTGGTCCTCATTTTCTAGGTTAGAGTCTCTAATATTCTGCAACACATTTTCGCTTTGCTTCCTCCCGGTCTTCCTGTTCCTGTTGAGTGCCCATTTCCGAACTCCGCTGTAGGCAACCCAAATCAGAGCTTGAGACCAAATGGGCCTACCTGAGCATAGTTTTAAGACTTTATTTAAATTTTAAATCATCCTAGTGAGGATGTAGAGTAAAGGGAACACTCATTCATTTCTGGTGGGAGTAAAAATGTGTACAGCTACTATGAAAACAGGTGTGACAGTTCCTCAGGAAGACTGAGCTACCTCACTAGCCAGCTATATCACTCTTGAGCATATACCCAAAGGCATCCTCCCACAAGATGGTTTCTCAGACTTGTTCATTGCTTCTCTGTTCATAGTAGCCAGAAGTTAGAAACAACTTTGATGTCCCTCAACAGAAGACTAATGTTGAGAAAGAGAATGTGGTACATTCACATAATGGAGTACAACTCTGCCATATTTTTTTAAAAGTGAAATCATGGAATTTTCAAGTAAGTAAATAAAACTATTTTTAAAAATCATCTGAATGATATCCCAGACCAAGAACGATGTATTTGATTATATATGAATATTAGCTGTTAATTCAGTCATAACCAAGCTGCAATCTATAGAGCCACACAAGTTAAGAATAGAGTAAGGGACTAATGAAACATAAAGATTGCCCTAGGGAAGGGAAATATAGTTATGGAGCAGGGGAGGGAAGGAAGCTATAATGGGAGGATCGAGTGGGGAGGAAAAAGGGAGAGAGTGCAAGGCAAGGGATATAGGAGAAACAGCCAAAATTAAGGCCCCTTTAAGGAGTAGTATGGAACCCTAATATATACATGTAGGCAACGTAAATGAAATCACCAAATAATGGGGAGGAACAGAACCTCAACTGAACACCTCTTGTCAACTAATGAAGAGTCCAGTACCAAAACTAGGTCCATCTAATTGAGTTGTTGGCCAAAGGGGTCCCATGGGAATGCCCACAAACAACCTAGGCTGTTGCCAAGCCTACAAGTTGCTCTCCACAGACTGACAGCAAGGCCTCATCGGTGAAGACAACACCCATACAGTCAGTGAACACGGAAGTTGATCTGGTGCCTACATAGAGCCTTCACCCCTATGCTTTAGAATCTTTGGTCCAGGAAGGTACTCTGCATGGTACCAAAGGAGAAACATAGACACAATGTGAACCACAAACCCTTTTATCTACAATGCTACCCTGCCTGCAAGATATCCTAGGGCAATGGTGACACAAAGCTTATAAGAGTAACCAACCAATATAGGATTTGACTTAAGGCCCACTCCATGAGATGGAACCTATAGCTGACACTGTTTGGGTGACTAAGAAACTAAGACTAGACAGCCCAGGGACCTAGGGTAAATCAAATAATATTGTTCTTTTTTAAAAAACTAACAACAGAGGAAGGATATCAGGCAACCAAGAAGAGACTTGATACCCTATGAGTATATACAGAGGGAGGAGGTCCCCCTCAGTCACAGTCATAGGGGAGGGGAGTAAGGGGAAAATGAGAGGGAGGGAGGAATGGGAGGATACAATGGATGGGATAACCATTGAGATGTAACAAGAATAAATTAATAAAATATAGTTTTTAAAGTAACAAGAAATCTACCCCTGATGACATTCTATTATACTCATAGGTTGGTGCCTTGTTGGCTCAGCCATCATCAGAGAAGCTCCCTCCTGCAACAGATGAGAACGAATGTAGGACCTATAGCCAGACATTATGCAGAGAGCAAGAGTCCTTGTAACACGCAGCCCCAAGTGGAATGTCTGCATCAAATCCCTCCCCTCAAGGCTCAGGAAACACTGTGAAAGGAGACAGAAAAAGTATAAGAGCCAAAGGGAATAGAGGACCCCAAGAGAACACGACCCCGTAAATCAACATGATCAAAGCTCACATGAACTCACAGAGACCGAGGCAGCGTGCTGCACAGAGCCTGCACGGGTCTGCACCAGGTCCTCTGCAGAAATATTATGGCTTCCAGTTTAGCATTTTTAGGGGATTCCTAAGTGTGTGAACCATGGGTCTCTGTTTCTTGTGCCTTCCCTTTGATTCTTTTCCTTCTATTTTTTTCCAATTCTGATATATTAGTGTTTGTTTTATCTTATTAAATTTTATCTTATTATTAAAATAAAATGAAAAACATCAAATACTATGAATATTGTGTGCAGAAAAGTAAAAAATTGTATGTGATATAATTTTATCATATTTCCTCTCCCCCAACTCCTCTCAGATTCTCCCCACCTACCTACCTAACTACCCAACTTTAATTCTCTCTCTCTCTCTCTCTCTCTCTCTCTCTCTCTCTCTCTCCATCCCTCCTTCCCTCCCTCCCTTTTCTCCCTCCCGTCTCAAAAACAAAAACAAAAACAAAACTCAATAATCACAGCAAACAACCAAAATATTGTAAAAACAACAACCATAGAAACAAAAACCATAGAGTTAGACTACCCCAGGCATAGGGCCTGCCCTGGAGTATGGCAGTTAGTAGACTCAGTGATGCTCCACAGGAGATAACTGGTTTTCCCTTTCCCAGCAGGAAACAGTTGCAAATAGCTTCTTGATTAGAGTCAAGAACTCCTGTCTACTTCCCCCTCTTAGTGCTGGGACCCCCATCTGTCTTACACCTGTCTTACACAGTGCAGGTACTGTGCATGCTGCAACAGTGTCTGTTAGTTCCTATGTGCATCAGTCCTGTTGGCCCTGGAAGACACTGTTTCTTTGGAGTCATCCATCACCTCTGCCTCTGACAACCTTTCTACCTTCTCTTCCACTTAGATCCCTGAGCCCAGAGAGGAGAGGGCTTTGATGAAGACATCCCATTTCGGACTGAGTGCTACAGAATCTCTCACTCTCTGCAAATTGTCCAGTTGTGGGTCTCTGTTAGTTCCTGTCTACAGCAAGACGCTTCTCTGATGAGGGTTTGAGCAAAGCTCTGATCGATTCATGATGAATGCTGGTGGGTTTTTTCCTACATCTTCACAGGAAGTGATTCCATTTTTTTTTTTTACTATTAAGAAAAATGTATCATTAGAACAGATATGTTTCCCACTAGCTTCAATCCAGCTACTCCCAAGCACAGAACATGACAGAGTGACTTATTTACACACACAAAAAAGTAGTTTATGAATCAAAAAACAAACCAAACAAACAAAACACCAGGTGGTTTTGTAATAGGTTGGAATGAGAAAAACAACTCAGTTACAAACAAGTATGCCTCAGGACTTGGACAACAGGAGGACTCGTACAATTTAAAACCATTAAGGCAAAACATTACCTAGGCAAGACTTAGGAACAAAAAGGTAGATGTGTATCAAGAATGATATCGCGATTTTCGGAGCGAACCTTAAGAAGACATGCTGGTCTTGAGAATCCATTTCATAGCTTCATGGAATGTAGGAGAACAAGGAAAAGCCTTAATGTGGATCATCAACAAGGCAAGTGCTGTGAAGAGGTCATGACAGTGAATCAGCCTTTAAATGTCTTTCTATACTCTTCCTACGACATCACTAGTGACTGTCAAAGTTTCCGGAAAGTGATGAGGCAGAATTCAGAGAACAGGAAATAATGACAGTGAGGAAGCAAGGTTACACACATCAAATGATTTAGGTAGGTTTGGAAGTAAAGACAAAGTTAAAAACATGAAACAGCGATTCAAGATGTTGATGTTGAGGAAGCAGCATCCTGCCTTAGTTAAGGAACAATGAGTAGCCTTAAATATGGTGCCTTCCTGGCATTACAATCAATATTTCAACACCTAATACCTGTACGAAGGAGGGTGTTTCATTGCAGCATTTCTGTACATGCATATGTGCACGCCTCTATTACCTTTTTTATCCCTGCTTTATCCCATTACATCCAAAATAATGCTCCGTTTTTACTTCAAATCTTCCTTGCCTGTAGATTCCACATTTGAGAGAAAGCATGCACTATTTAACTTAGTAAGATGAGCTTTGGCTCTATCCATTTTCCTGCAAACAACACATCATTCTTCATGAATGAAAAATGTGTATGTGTATATAATGCATAATATGTATTTTCACTATCCATCTGTGTCTTCGCCACCTTTCTATTGCTGAGATAAATGAGATCGTATCCAGTTTTAAAGTTCTGCATAGCAAAAGAAACAAAGAAAACATCTTTCAGTGTGAGAAAAAAGTTCATGGCAGACATTCACCTCACCGTGGATAAGAATCTAAATAAACTACCGGAAGAAATTTAAAAATTGGATAGCAAAATACAAATAATGTAATTAAATAATGGGCAAATTAGTTAACACATTTATCCTTAAATTCAATGTATTTTGGAAGACACTGGCACAAATCATCTCAGAACACTTGGCTTCATGGATTATGACATAGTACTTGATGGCAGAGATGCAGTCAGAGAAAAAATGCATAAAGCAGTATCCAGCCAAAGTTCTGGCAAGTGTCCTTCACACCTTTCTACTCTCTAAACAAACTTGGTTTTGTCTGATATACAAGCAAGAAAGGGTTGGGGGCGCGCTTTAATTCAAAGCTCACACACTCTTTCGTCCTAATACATTTTTTTTAACCTAGTTGCTTTGTAAAGTCCAGAGTGCAAGCAAGGACTCGAGTTGCAGAGCAATTACATAGATTTCTGCATTTGGAAACTTGGTCTTTCCAAGTCGCAGAAATGAAAACAAAGCTTATATGAAAAATGACTGTCCTGCAGTTCCTTGAGTGTTTGCATACTGTTTCCCAGCAGAAACCCAGCAGCACACTTGTGCACACTCAGAAAGGTAAGAGACAGCATTTGGGGCATGGGGCTGGAGGAATGTGACTCATTTCTTTTGTTCCTTGCCAAGCTTACCTTGACATTTACTTTTATAAACACCATCAGCAAAGACTATGCAAAGAAATTATCTTTTGAATCTACATCTGGAGTTTTTCTTGGCTGCCACGTTTTAAACCAGCTAAGAGAGCTCCTCTCCTCCATGCAGTAATAATAATTAGCCATGTACTGTACCTTGCCTTGTGTCTCATGCCTAACCTCCTTTTTGACTACGAACTGCCTCTTCTTTTTATCACAGCATGGAGAAATGAAAGCCTTTTGTGTCACCTTTGTGTTCCACTCATCAGCCCAATATCCAGACAAAGGGAACGTGGAAACACTGAAAGTTACTTTTTTGCTGGAGCCACAGTTTATTTATTTCTTCTTTTCCTTGTGTGTTAGGATGTTACCCTAGAACTGGGGTCACATATTGTAGGTGTACAGGTTTTTCAGTCTAAACGTTATCTAAAATATATTTAATTTACTTGAACAAGTCAAAGGAAAAGAAGCATTCAGCAACTATTCTTGGGATTTTGTTGTTGCTGTTTTTTAAAAAAAAATCACCCACACACCAAAAAGAGATTCAAATAAGGTGGCCTGAGCCTGAGATAGATTGGGGCTCTCATTATTTATACAAGTCGTACGGTAATGTTGCATTCTTTTCTATTTTATGTTTACAAAGCAGTGTTCTGAAACTAAATTCACATTCCAAACAGGCGTCGCTCTGTGTTCTTTCTGTGTGTTGCTTGCATTCTTACTCCTCAGTAACTGAGGCACACTTCTAGCTACTGGAGCTCAATACAAATTGCCCCCACTTAAGATTACTAAAGAATAAAAGGATTGGCCCCTAGGCACCCAGAAACCCATAGAGATGCCCCTGTTCCTGACGTATACTCTATGGCCGTGCTCGTAACCTCAGCCAAGCTCTGTTAGCCTAGGTCTTGTGTTATAACTTCACATCACCTGCATGACACAGAGTGAAGCGTCGTGATCACTGTCCTATTTATTTGGCCACATCAGAAAACCAAACAAGATCATTGGAGCCGGTCCTATGTATGGGTTTGTCTGGTTTTTCCTAAATTGGCTGAATCCACTTTGTTGTACAGACCCTCCCCTCTGGGGACTAATTAGAGACCTCTGCAAAACTATATCTCAGAGTGAAGAGGTTGTCGCAGAAATTTGGCATCCATACTCCATAAGAGTCAAGAACTTCCTTTCTGGAATACGTGGAGAAGGAGCTTACAAGATCCATGCTGATTGGGAAGCAGGCCCACTTGCCCTGTCATAATACGCTAAACACACCTAGAAATCATTGTCTCGCATCTGAATCGTTCCCTTGACTCCACTGTTTGTCTCGTATGGATTTCCGAACCAGCTGTTTTCATACAGATGATCTTACGGGAGGTGTTTACACTGGTTACACGTACAAGGATTTGAAGGACTTTAAGGTGGGATGTGGGGAAATTCTGCATGGAAATGAAATCTCGGCACAGGCCGCTGTCCTCTCAGATCTGAGCTGAGTTGAAGCACGGAGGCAGGGCCTCCTTGTCCACTCTTATCCCATCCCTCAACTCAAATCAACCAGCCAGAGAAAAGGATGCTGCCTCCAAGAATAAGAGGAGGAGGGAATCAAGAACAAATTCTCTACAGCCTGCACTTCTGTGAACAAGGTCACAGCTCCAACCACTGGTTCCTGCTATATAGTACGTAGCACAGAACAGACTGTACCATTCCACTTGTCCTGCCCCGAAGAGTCCATGGGTCCCGGTACTGCCTATAGGCCCAGGTACACACATACGCACACAAAAAAAAAATCTTGAAAATATAGAATTTTACGTCTGAGCTGGGAGCCTAGGTCCTCTCCGTGCATGGTCTGTGGTTAGTACATCCATTCCTACAGGCCTCCTGGGCCCAGATTTATTGGCTGTGTTGGTCTTCTTGTGGGCTTCCTGGCCTCTCCTGGTCCTTCCATTCCCCGACTCTTCCGGGCAGTTCAGTCTCTGTGTAGATCCCCTAGATGGAGAATGGGAGCTGTCTCAGCCATGGACAGTTGTCAGCTCTTCGATCATTTCCCCCTGGCAAGGCAACCTTGCCAGGCCACAGAGGGAACGGATGCAGGCAGTCCTGATGGAACTTGATAGGCTGGGGTCAGTAGATATAGGGAAGGAGGGCTCCCCCTTTTTGAGGACTAGGGAACAAGGAGGGGGGAAAGAGGGAAGGAGGGTGGGACCAGGAGAAGGAGACCAGGGAGGCAACTATGATCCAGTTGTAAAGTGAATAAACTTTAAAAAATAAATTTAAGAAAAGGAAAAAATATATATAATTTTAAAAGTTGATATTTTATGTTGATGTAATTATTTAATAATTTATTTTACTCCTTTATAGATCTACAACTGTTTTATAGCAATAATTTATATTGAAAACAATTTCCATAGAATAAAATCTCACTTTCTTATGTCAGTGTTTCTCAAACTGGAGAGAGATTTCTTATATATTTTATTATTATTATTATTATTTATTTACATTTTTATATGAGTACTCTAGCAGCATGTGCACCTGCCTGCCAGAAAAGGGCACCAAATCTCATTATACATGTCTGTGAGCCACCATGTGGTTGCTGGGAATTGAACTGAGGACCTCTGGAAGAGCAGACAGTGCTCTACTCCACTGAGCCATCTCTCCAGCCCCTTTGGAGAGAAGATCCTTAGGTTGTATGTGAATATGTATGTAAGCATGTATATATGTGTGTACACATTCACAAATACACATACACACATACATATGTATGTATCTATATGTATATATCTGGGTACATATGTATATATGTCTTCAAGGAGTTTGTACGTTTCTTAAGTTTAAAAAACACTGGAAATTCTTACTCAAGGATGAGAGACACTAGGATTTAAGCCCCTTCTATACTGCTTCTCGCAAACTCTGTTCCTCCAGAAAAAAAAAAAAGAGTAAACATATGAAAAAGAGTTTTTTGACCATATTGAAAACAATTTTATTTAAAAATATAATTAGCAATGTCTTAAAATAAATTTCTAGGGAAATATTTTTATATTTTATATTTTATCTTAGAGATAAATGTTAAAGCTACCACATGCGCAATATCATGTCAAAGGCATGCCTCAATCACTTCATTTCATCTAGAAGACCTCATCACTTAGAAGGTCCATCACCTCCCAACAATGCTATGCTGGGAACAAAGCCTTTCCACACAGTGATTCTTAGCCGGGCATGGTGGTGCATGCCTTTAATCCCAGCACTTGGGAGGCAGTGGTAGAAAAATCTCTGTGAGTTCAAGGCCAGCCTGGTCTACAGAGCGAGTCTAGGACAGCCACGGTTGTTACACAGAGAAACCCAGTCTCAAAAGACCAACAAAACAAAACAAAAACAAACAAACAAGCAACAACAGCAACAAAATCACAGTGGTTCTTAACCTTCCTGATGCTGAGACTCTTTAATACAGCTCCTCATGTTTTGGTGAACACCAGCCATAAAAAATCATTTCCATTGCTACTTCATAACTCGAATTTTACTACTGTTGTAATTCATAGTGTAAGTATCTGATATGCAGGATATCTAATATGTGGCTTCTGTAAAAGGGTCATTTGAGTCCTGAGAGTTTCGACCCACATGTTGAGAACCGTTGCTTTAACACATGAGTCCTTGGAGGATGTTGCAGATCCCAACTATACTGCCTGCCATGCAGAGAAAATATAGCCATTGGGGAGGTGGCACAGTTGGTAAAGTGCTGGCTGTGCAACCATGGGAATCTCAGCTCAACCTCCAGCACCCATATAAGAGATGGGAAATGACCCCAGGGGTGTGGACACAGAGACAGGAGAATCCCTGACCTTTCTGACAAGGCAGTCTTACTGAACTGGTGAGCTTAGGGTATGCAAGAGACAATGTCTCAAAACGGGATAGACAGCAAGTGAAGAAGATATCTGACATTGATCTCTGGCTTCCACATGCACATGCACATGCACATGCACACACTTGCATGCATAGCTACAGCTATCTGTTCACATGCAAATACATATAATATATTTAAATATATGTATAAATATTTATGTGTATGTTATATAGTTATATATTTATAAATATATTTATATATTATATGTATGTGTTCTATATAACACATATTATATATTTAACATAAAAATGTATATTTAATACATATGTAATTCATATATGTAGATTAAAAGTATGTAAATAAATGTGAAACTTGCTGGCTAAGTATGAAAGTGCACGTCAACAAATCAGTGCACTGCAGTGACAACACAGAGAAGGTCTGCTAACTGATAGGAATGGTCACCTTTAGGGGATTAGACATTTTTTTATGGCCTAGAGCAAAGCAACAGAAGCACGTAAGTGCAGGAGATTTTTAATTTGCTACTTTAAGCAATCCACTCACTTTTTTATAATTTTAAAAAACATTTTATCATTTATTTCCAGTTATCACATTAGTGAGTGTTTTTTTTTTTTAATGTTTTTTCTGTCATTACGACACCAGTATCTGATTGCACACTAAACTCAGGCCAGTCTGAATCTAGTAGCAAGGAGTTCAGCCAGCCAGCTGATACAGCGCTCCTGTAAGGAAGTGATGATGGGTACAAACTCAAGACAAACAGGCCTTGTGTCCACAGAACTCACATTCACCATTCGTTTGTCTCAAGAAGATGCCCCACCCTCATTGACCCACAATCCTAATTCTGAAACCTGCGATTCTGTGGCTGTCAGCTAGACTGAAAGGTCACTCTATGCCACTGCACCTCTTCTTCCCACTGACTTTTCTCAAGTATATACAGTCAAGCTCCTCAAATTCCCACTGGGTAGGGAACTGTGGCTCTAGGGAAATGAGCCAAAATTAGCCAGTTTTCTCTTTATAAGAAATCTCTTCTTCATGGATAAAACTCTATTGGCCTTAAAACCATAAGCAACTTAATATCCACTATCGACCCTAGAAAGTAACCTTTTTTCGCTAAGATAGCAAAAGGAAAAACAGGTCTCACATTTAAGACAGGAGTTCTAGGACCTTTCTCAGTCAAATCAGCCTGATTTTCAAAAAAAAAAATTTTGGCTTTTCCAAGTTGCTATTTTTAGCCCTCTTCTTTTCCCTACCAAAATATGTTCTCACTAGTACAAAATGTTAGCTTGCATGCAGTAAGACTCATTTCTCCCCAGTTGTGTGATTAGTAAAAATAACTCCACCCAAATAAAGCAAAAGGCATCTGAGTGTTTGAAATGATGTCAATAAAGCCAGATTTCATGTGACTCTAGGAGATAACTGTATCAGAAGACTGTGTGCAGATTAATTGTTTGAGCAATTATTTACATGTTTTATGTGTTTTGAATTTATTGTCAGCTTATAGTTGCACTCTGCAAACATAGGAGATTCAATAGCCATATTGTGTAAAGAGAAAAAAAACTTATATTCTTCTATCCTCATCCCAGTTTTACCAGATGGTCCACATCTGGATCAGGAAACACTGGACATTATCTTTCAAATACACCAGTCAGTGTCAGTCTCCCTAATGCAACACAACTTTCTCATCACTGAAGGAAAAGACCTTTCTGTTGGTGTCTATGATCCAGAATGATTAATCTAGGGCCACAAAACATGAATATCTTTGTGATATAATTCCCTCTGGTTCCCATCATCTGAGCCTTCCAGATTCATTTCTTCCTAACCATAACCCTAGGTCCTAGCCTAGAGATCTGCTTGAAATATTCCTGTGCCTCTGCATAGAGAAAGACTGGATAGCCATCCTCCTCTTTAAGGGGACTGACTAACAATAGTAAATACTAGTCCACACAGCAGTCAGGGAATACCAAGATAATAGATTCAGCACTGGTCGTGACGAACCAGATTTGACCAAGATACTCAAGCTTCCAGAAGGAGTTAGTTTCAAAGACGTGCTTTGAGAAAAAAAGAGGAGGAATGATTTTTAAGATTATACTTAAATGATTTTAAGGAAAGGTACTTGTGACTGAGGAAGAACAAGGGCGGAAAACGGGCTTAAGAAAGTATAGTATGGGTCCAAGAAAACTGGAACCCCAATTTGATGGGTGCAATTAAGTGTACTGATACTACTAAAAGAGAAGGAAGTAGGAAAGGCAGATTTCATTAATTTCTGAAAACTTGTAAGTCCTTCAGAAGGAGGCTTAATTTAATTTAGTAGACTCTTGGAAGCAAGTGTGTGTGTGTGTGTGTGTGTGTGTGTGTGTGTGTGTGTGCATTTAGATACTTCCAAAATATTCTTCAGACAAAAGAAAGATGACTGCAGGAGGATAGAAAAACATCAGGTGGTTGTTTCCAGAAAAATGAACTCAAAGCCTGAGGGAAAATGATAGCCTGGAAGAGGAAGAATGAGATTAAAGATTCAATGGCCATTGTGGAGACTGGGTCAGGATGACAAGACTCCTAAACATCTTTCCAACATCTTGAACAACAACGAAACCAAACCTGAATAATTCATGGGCCACAGTGAATATGAAAACAGAAAAGGAAAACATGTCTTACGTAGGGACTATGCAATGAGTATTATTTTATATTTTAACACTGAATAGATAATTTGTGTCTTATTTGTAGGCGGACACTAAGAAGATGAGTAAGGTACGGTAGTAAAGGTGACTGTATCAGAAAACGTTTTTATCCCACCACAGAAATTCTCAACAACTTTCATCTTTGTCCAACTCTATGACAAATTCTGTGCAAGCTTCCATAGACTTCCCCAGTTGCCCAGACATGGTGCTATCAGTCATCTTCCATCTTCTATGCCTTTGACTTCCCTGTTGCCACTGAGGCAGATGGTCCCTCCAGTGCTCAGAATACACAAAAATACACCTATAGCTCATGGAAGTGAACAATTTTAGAGGAATCCTTTGAGCAATGGGACATGAGAGTTCAAGGATAAATTCTTCTTCCCAAGGAGGAACAATTTTATCTCGTCCCTGAGTAGTTTAACTCAGCCTCTTGGAAAGAGGTCTCCAAGATTGAGCAATCAGTCATATTTGATACAAGGTGGTACAAAGGCAAGCCTGGGAGACATCATCATTTAACCTCTGTCCCTGTGTCATTTCTTGGGATTGTACTTCTTAACAGAAAGTTTTACCAGAGTCCTTATCTCATCCTTTATTTTCTAGAGAATCTGATCTAAGAAAATAGTCAAAGCCTTGGGAATGATGTGTTGGTTGTGCATTTTATAACTTTTATAGTCATTAAGATTGATATGATCACACATGTACCTATACACACACAAGTATATACACATGTGCACACACGCACATCTGCTTAGTTGTTTTTCAGGCTGGGAATATAGCTCAGTGGTAAAGCAGTTACCCAGCATGAATGAGGTCTTTGGTTCCTTCTCCAGCATCATAGACAATAAAAATAAAATAACAATAATAGTAATATTTGGTATGATCGTTGGTGTCACTGTCATCACAGTTTTCCTGGTAGGCATGCAGTTTGTCCTTTTCTTCCCTTGAAATTGTGTGTAACCAACCAAACTTTACTGTGTGCACTATTGAAATAGGAATTAAAGAGATGTGGGCAAATTCAAGTTCAAATTCCAAATGTTTTAAAAGCCAGTATAGGGGTATTTTTAATAACCCCATAAAGTAATGATGTTTCCTGACTAATATCCTTTCCACGGCCTTTTTCTTTAACTATTATTATATATAAATACATAAATATATAAGTACAACCTTATATGTTCATTTCCTGGTATAGTATGATTGTGTTTTCAGGGCTGACTACTTGCTGTTGAATAAGCAATGGAGGGCAACCCCTGCAGAAGACTAATTCTCTGTGTTTCAGTCATTGTTAATTGCCTATAGTTCTTGAATTAATGTGTAACCAGTGAGATTTCTGTTTTCCAAGTTAGCGTGTTGATTTGTGTTATCATTATCATTACTCTGGTCTTGTTGAAGCAGCCATATTGTTGAAGTATCATGGCTATAGTTCCCTTGTCATGTCTAGAAGACACAGTCTTGCAGCAGACTTCCTGGCCCTCTGGCCCTTATGAGCTGTCTGCCCCCTCTTCCATGATGTTCCCTGAGCCTTAGGTGTTGGTATTATCAATTAGGGCTTGGCTCTCCATATCCAATTTTGGCCAGTTGTAGCTTTCTACAATGGTCTCTGTCTGCTGCAAATAGAAGCTTCTTTGAAGATAATAAAAGTTGCATTTACCTGTGGGTATAAAGACAAGGATTATATTGGTTTAGGAAAATGACAGTAATAGATTCTCCTTTAAGATACATGACTTTATTACTCATGGGTAGTTGGCTACACTTCCAATACCAGGCATTATTTCCCTCCTTTGAATGTGTCTTAAGTCTAATTAGAGAGCTGTTAGTTGCTGCCAAGATTTTGTTGTCACGACAGGACCTCTAGCTATCTCTATATGCTGGTCACAGTTGTGACCTATGCTGGTCATAGGCATCATAGCAGGGCAGAACTATTAACTGTATTAATTGCCACTATCCTTTGGCAGTTTGCATGGCACCTCCCAGTACTATGAAAATTAGACCTGACGCCTTGGGAATAAACAGGAAATGTAGGAACAGGTAGACACACCAAACTAGGCCCCCACACAAGATATGAATCTAGGCTCAGCCCAGGGTTGGATATGGCATAGGTTGTTTGAAGTCAGGCAGTCACAGAGTGGAGCTGACAGACACACAAAATGTGTATCCTGGCTGAAGCCTGGAGGTTAGGGACGGCATTGGGAGAGCTCACTGAACTAGGCCAGGCCACTGGATGTGGAACATAGGGTAGATCTGGTTATTGAAAAGTGTGCTAGCTGCCAAGTGGTGAGAAAGAAGGCACTTGCTACCATGCCTCCCCTAAGTTGACATTTTTTTTAATTGACCCTATTTAACTCTGACTTCTACAAAGCCCTAAAAGTGTCAAAGCCCTAATAACAGGGAAAAGATTATGTTCCACACTGTCTCCTTAAAAAATTAGTGATTTCATTTCACAACTATCTCTTTAAAAATTTAATGATTTCATAATTTAGATAGAGGACATGCAAGACTTCTGGGGATTCTCTCTCTCTCCCCGCCCCCTCTCTTTCGTGTGTGTGTGTGTGTGTGTGTGTGTGTGTGTGTGTGTGTGAGAGAGAGAGAGAGAGAGAGAGAGAGAGAGAGAGAGAGAGAGAGAGAAGCCTAAACTCTAATGAAGAAAAGTCAGAAATACTCAATTAGACTCTTGACTTCAGACTTTAGCTAAGTTGGACATCAAGAATGATAACGAATAATTTTTTCAAATCCATGGCTTAATATAGATTATAAATTATGTGATTTAGAATCACCACAGAAACAAAGCTCTGAAAATATCTGTGATAGATTTTTTGTAGACTGTGTTAATTAATGTGGAACATGCATACTAAATGCAGGTGGTACCATTCTATGGGCTGGGGTCCTGGACTAAAGAAAAGGAGAAAGTAAGCTGAGGACCATCATCCATCTCTCTGCTTCCTGTCTGTAGAGGCGATGTGGTCATCTGGCTCATGCCCTTTCTTCTGTGCTTTACCCACCGTGATGGAGTCTACATTTAGACTATTAGTTAAAGCAAGCCTGTCCATCCTTATTTTTGTCACACATTTTGTCTCAGCAATGCATAAAATATATAATATATACCTATAAGAGGAATGTTATCATTGAAAACTTGGGCTGGAAAGATGACTCAGCATTCAAGAACACTGGCTACTATTCCAGAAGACCCAGGTTCGATTCCCAGCACCTCATGATGACTCACAACCATCTGTAACACCAGATTCAGAGAGTCTGATATTGTCTTCTGGTCTTTGCCAAGATTGCATGCATGTAGTGCAAAGACATGCATGTAGTAAAAAACACCCATATACATAAAAATATAAATAAAAGTTATAAATATTAGGAAATTTCCTTTGTGTTACCAGCCATATAGTAATTGATTCAAGCAAGATCCTAAAAATCATTGCATAAAAGATAACATGCACTTTTAATGAAACTCCCATATAGACAATGGTGAGTTTCAAAGAGAAAAAAATAATAATTTTAAAGTAATAATTTTATAATAGAGAAATCTGCCAAATGCAGATCAATGCTAAGAGATCAAATTTTACAACAGAAATTTGGGACAAAATGCATATACTTTATGACATGAGTCACAACATTTCAAATAATTAGTGCCAAGAACACTCGATATGAAATACATCCATTTGTTCTCCACAAAAAAGAACTATTTAGAGGTAATGTGCTAATCAGAATTCCTGTAAATTCAGGTGACATAATATATTTAATAGGGAATCAAGTCAATATGCCAAAAATCAAATATTCTAAAAAGCAGTTCACTAAAAGCCATTTAAATGCCTAAACTAAAAACTTATGTGCAGATGCCAGCTTCCTGATATTAAATTTGCAAGTGGCTTTTTGCTTTCAACCATCTGGAAAATAGTCCTCCACATTCAAAGTATTTCATTATGGCAGCAATAAGACACTCATCTTGCCTTCATTGACAATTCTGTTCATAGCCATGCCAACAGCTGGTCCCAGACAGCTGGACAGTCTCAGCCTAAACCACTTTATCCAACAGGATAAAACACTTTACCCAATTTATTACTATAAAATTTGTGGACAATTAAAACAAATACATTTTGGTAAATATAAACACTTTTTAAATTGGTCAAATAAGCATTAAACAGAATTTTCAGGAAATTGACCAAGGTGTGAGAAAATACCTCAAAAACATTTAAAAAGTGTTATTTATAGGGTTTGTGGCTAAATTCATTTTTAAAAGAATAGAGGAATAACTTTTCAATCAGTCAGAGTTTAGGCCATTGCTACACTGTCTTCTGTAACATAATGATTTGCTAAATATAGACAAGACAATGAGGTTATAAACTGTGCAACAATACCACTCAAAACATAACACATAATGGATATTATTGCAGGATAAGGTATAAGTGTGGTTGTGTGTGTGTGTGTGTGTGTGTGTGTGTGTGTGTGTGTGTGTGTGTGTGTGTGTGAAGATGGCTCCAAAAGTCTTCAGTTCCCATAGAATATGCACCTAAATATCTGAGTGTATCTTGAATTAGAAAATCCATATAGAAGACAAGGGAATGCCAGGCATGGTGGCACACACCTTTAGTACCAGCACTTGGGAGCCAGAGGCAGGTGGATCACTGTGAATTCGAGGCCAGCCTGGTCTACAAAGGGAGTCTAGGACAGCCAAGGCTACACAGAGAAACCCTGTCTCAAAAAACCAAGAAGATGAAGACGAAGAAGGAGAAGGAGGAGGAGAAGGAGAAACAATCACTAAAAATACAGTAAGAAAAGAAAAAGAAAGATATAAAAGATTTTTTTTAAATCTCTGGAAAATAGCATGGACCATCCACTGAGAAACAGACCTAAAAATGGTTACCAGTATGAGGCTCTGGGACCCTGGACATAATCTGTGCAAACCAGATGCTATGCAGTCAGCCAGAAGACGGTCCTTGAAATATAGAGGCTACCTTGTCCCAGTGAGGGCAGGGGAAAATAATGACCTCATACGCAGAAGCAGCTGCCAAAAGCCAAAGGCCTCCCTTCATCATCGCTATAACTGTGGCCACACACAGACAATGAATGCTAACATGTTTTATGGAGCACCATGGCTTTGGAGTCAACACAAACGCTAGTCAATACAACATAGCAGTTACGAATTGAATCTGTGGGTCTTGGAATGATTCCTTTTTATTTTTAATGATATCATAATCTCTGGTCCTGTGTTTAACTGAACAGATACAAAAAATAATAATCTTTTCATTTTTTGGTGGAAAAAAATTTGTATCTGCAAGTGGCTGTTTTTCCTGGCACCTTGGGAAACCAGCCTTTCAAGATTTCTGGTGAAAATAATATCACATAATGATAGCAAAACCCCAGTTTTTTGTCAACTGTCCCATAAACTTCTGTTAATACCTGTTCTTTCAATGGAGTCACATAAATTTACCATTTTGTCCCCAGAATCATGAAATCTGAGTAGGCAAAAAGAGACATATAAGGGGAAACAAGGTTTGTTTAGTAGAAATATGTCATTAAAATAATATTAACATCAAGGTTCATGGTAATTGCAATATATATATATATTCATATAGGTGCTAATTAGAGACTAATTAATTCAATTCATTGGTGAATGTCACAATTACAATAATTTTCACACAGTCTGTGATGGTGAATCTTTCTTGTCCAGTTGACTAGCCTTGGAGTCAGCTAATAGAGAAACTTCTGGGCACACCTTTAAGGAATGGTTTTGACTGAATTATCTGATGTGAGAAGATCCACACTGACTGTGGGCAGCACCTTTCTGCAGTGATCCAAGCAAAAATTCCCAAAAAAGGCGGGGGGGGGGGGAGCTCTGTTTTGTGGCTGTTTGACTGTGCATCTTGCTAGAGAGTTTGTCTATAGTGCTGTTGCCATTGATGTTGCTGCTTCCATGACCATGACACTACCCTCCTTCCCTGATGTCAGAACCCTACTTCTGCCTTCCAACATGGACTGGCAACCAGTATCCCTCCAGGAAATCTCTAGGCCTTCCGTGTTAGATTTGAAGCTAGCACGTCATCCAGCCTCACGAACTGAACAGTCACAAGTGCACAGTCTCTCCACTGAGAAGGCAAGCATCTTTGGACTCTCAAGACCATATTGTGTAAGCCAGTCTAATAAACTCCTTTTCAATATATATCCATTATATTTGTTCTGTTCCTCTAGACCAGTGTTCCTCAACCTTCCTAATGCAGTGACCCTTTAGTACAGCTCCTCATGCTATGGTGACCCTCACCCATAAGATTATTTCTACTTTGTAACTGTAATTTTGCCACTGTTATGAGTTATAGTGTAAATATCTGATTTGCAGGATATCTGATAGGCAACCTCCAAGGGGGTCATGACCCACAGGTTGAGAATCACTGCTCAAGAGAATTTTGATTAAGACACTGTTCAAAAACAATGATAATTAGAACAAAACGTGTGAGAAATCTTAAAGTAGCACCTACAGAATTAATATTCCTATCTCCACTTCTTTTAGAAATTTAGCTAGTATGGAAAAAAAATCTCCAAATGGTGTGTGACCCAGGCAAGAAACTTAAGTCTGCTTCTCTACAACTTTAACTTTAAAATAAAAAAATAAAAAAAACTCTGGAAAAATACAACAACAAAAATGTGGACCATCCACTGAGAAACAGTGATACTTTGATACGGCTTCCCCTCCACAAATATTGTAGCTATTCTTACTTGCATTGCGTATGTTCTTGGGATAGTTTTAAATAAATTTTACTCAAAGCCAAGAATGGCTAGTTCAGTCACTTTTTAAAACGTTTTATTGATTCTTTGTGAGCCTCACATCATGCACCGCAGTCCAACTCGTCTCCCCAACACCCCCATATCTGTCCTTTACCCTGGCAACCTCCCTCCAAAATAAAACACACAAACAATAACAATAAAGAAAACATCTCATCGTGGAAGCTGTAGTACGTCACAGTGTGTCCCACAATATGTCCGTCTGTCCACACATCTTCATTTGCTAATGCTTAATACAATGAGTCACTGGTCTGGTTCACGATCTCTGGTTTCTGACACCATCAATATTGGATCCTCGCCAGGACCTCCTCCTGGTTACCCTGTTGTTGCCCTGTGCCGTGGAGATCCTGCAGCTCTGCAACCACAGGGCAGGCCATTTCACGCATCTCAAGCAGATGATATAGATTTTGGGGTGGGCTAATTCAAATCCCTTGATCTGGGCCTCGGTGGTATCTGAGCTGGTCAGCTCAAGAGCTCTCTCTTATCTACATGACCAGCGTGAGCTTTCCAGCACTGCTGTAGGTAGGCCATCCAGTTCTGCCATCAGACAGTGGCAGGGTCAGCTCTCCTGTCCTCATACCCTTGGGGCCAGCATACCTGCACCAATGCCTCCAGAGCCAGCTCAACTGTGCTGCCCAGTCAAGGTGCCAGGCCCACTCTCTAAAATGCTGCATGCTGTGAGGAGCAGGGCCAGCTCTCCTGCTCTCTCGCTTGCTCTCAGCTAGCTAACCTGTGCCTTCACCATCAGGGCGAAGTTGCCCAAGGTGCAGGGTCCAGTCTCCTGAGTCCTACAGCCAGTAAATGGGCAGAGCTAGCTCTCCCACTCTCATGACCCCAAGGCTGGCTCTCCTGACTGCTGCAGGTGGTAAGAGTCAAGAAAGGGAAGGCATCACCCCAGCACCCGTGTCACCTCACAGCAGACAAGTGGTTGGGCTAGCTCTCCCACCCTCTCATCCTCAGGGCTGGCTCATGGCTTACTACTGTGCTGTCCAGGCAAGATGCAGGGCCTGCTCTCCAGAGTGGTGAGAGGTAGGGCTAGTTCTCCTGAGCTCATGACATTATGGGCAGCTTTTCTGACCACCAGAGGTAGCAAGGGACAATGGGGGAGTCATCATCTCCTCACTCATGACAGATGAGTTGTGGGGTCAGCTCTCCCACACTCATGTCCTTGGGGCCTACTCCCCACATCCCTGCCACCAAGGCCAACTCCACTGGGCTGTCTGGGTGAGGGGCAGGGCCTGCTCTCCCAAGGGCTGCCACTGATGAGAACTGGGTACAGCTCTCCAGGGTGCCAGATCCAGTGAGGGGCAGGGCCAGTTGCCCTGGACATCTACATAGTCCCCCATGTTCTCTAGTGGCCATATGAGCCAAGGACATGGCACCAACCCCTGCTGCTATATGTAGCCATAGACACAGACATAGCCAGCAGCAGCAGCAGCTCAAGCGGACACTGCCCTATATTCCCAGTTGGTTGGGCTGGATACTCACAACAGACTATGTCTCTCCACCCTCGAGTCTCAGCTCCATTTCCCCCTCATAATGCTCAAACTGCTGTTCTTCTCTTTCTCTCCCACCTAGCAACCACATACTCACACATTGTGGTGCTTCAGTCTGGCCACACGTGTGGAGGTCCCCTGGGTGACATCCTCCATCTATGCTGCCTTGCATGATGTGGCAGCAAGTGGGTGTCTGTCTGTGCCTCGCCCTGATGGGCAGTTCTGTAGGTGGCACAGCAGTGCATAGGTCTCTGTTTGCCCACTTCCCACACTGCCCTGCCTGGATTAGATTTTATTGGATTTGATTTCATTTTTATGAATCCTAGGCATGAGACAGACAGCTTTGGCCACCAAGCCAGGCATCAAGTTAGGATGAACAAAGGATTGCCATCAGCTCTGCTCCCGACTGATATAAGAACAACACCACTAACAAAATATCTCTTTGCCCATTTCCAGGGGGAGGGGGGCAGTTGATTACATTTTCTCCTCAGCATATTTTTATGTTTGCTTTTCATGTTTTAACACATTTTGGTTGCTAATCTAAAAGCTGATTAATTTACCCAGATGTGTTTTGTTTTGTTTTGTTTTGTTTTGTTTTTTGAGGAGCCACGCTATAAAGTGATTATGAACATTTCTCTGTGACATTATCAATAGCCCTCTAGGAAAGTGCCTCCCACTGAGGTGCCTGAGCAGGCAACTACTCTACAACCCTAACCTCTGCTGTTAACCCCTTCTTGCCCAAGGTTGCCTTCCTGAAGGTATGGTGAGGAGTGGCACTCTCTCCTAACTAGCTGAGTTGGGTCCTTCACCAAATATGTACATACCTGATCACATACACACACACACAGCACCAAACATGCCCTTGAAGCATCTCAAGTTAAACTGAGGCAGAATTCAAATATCATTAAGTGCGCTGGGTTATTGTAATGAAAGGCAAGATGTGAAATGCAAACAATCTTGTAGCTTATGATTTTTTTTTAAGTCCTAGTCTTGAATGGGGGACGAGAGATGGAGTTGGAATCTTTCTCAGTAGATCCTGTCCCCAGCATGGATTTATTGCACTTGAGTATTTGCTATGAGTTAAACGTGTAAAGTCTACCATATGCTCACAATAGGAATGCTACTTGTGAAGGCCAAGCTGAAGGAAATGTGTCACTAGGAACACACTTTGTCCCTAACTTCTTCCTGCTTTGTTCTCTGCGTCCTGTCCCTACAGGATGTGAACCGAGCCATTCTGACACAACCTCTCCGCTAAGATGGATTGAAACTATGATTTAAAATAAATTGTTCCTTCCTTAAGTAGTTTCTGTCGGGATTTGGAGAAAAAAAAAATCAACGGCAAAAGCAATTAATCACAATTTCCAAATGTTTCCTTCAGACTGGGTTCTTTACCCGGCCCCTCTCTATTTCTCTCACAGCACCCAGCTGAGGCCTCACACGTAATAGCACTGAAACCATTTTCAGATTAAAGTGAAAGCCAACACTCAGAATCCTCAGCTTTGTAGCACAACTCTGGTAAGGAGGCTATGCCAATAGGTCAGGAAAATACCAGACTGTCTCCAATAGGAACTACACTCAGATTTAAAGTTCAAGTCAGAAAGTCCAATCAAATTTGAGTGTCCAGAAGTAAGTTGTTAAAAGTTAGTACTAATTGAGTGTTTGCTGTCAATTGTCTAGAACTGAGCTGGATGCCTTACATGTGGTATGGATTTTTTTTAAAAAATACAGGACTTCCTACATACTCAACTATGTCTAACCTTCCAAGTGGGTAAAGTCAGGCAATAAATATTTAATGAATGTCAACTATGTTCAAGGCATTCAGCTAGTGGAAGGTGAACAGGAATTGCAGCCCAGCTTTCATGGAGTTTGCCTGCTAGCATAAAAGAGAGCTCAGTAGTGACGTGGTTGCATTTTAAAATAATCTTATGAAAAGAAAGCATGAACTAATTTGAAGATATGCTAAGTGGATTCAACTTAAGTGGCCAAAGAAATGGCATTTAAGCTAAGCTAAGCTAAGCATTGATTAATTATTAATAACCGAGCATGAGATATGAAGAAAAAAATATTCTAGCTGAGTAAGGAGAGACTGTGGTCAGAAACATGAGACCTACAAAAAAGGAAAAGGAGGAGGAGGGGGAGGAGGAGGCTTGTAATTAGAGGTCAGAGATCAAAGTAAAAATGGTGATAGTCTTTAAGGGGTGGTTCGGTGGTAGGGTGATCATAAATGCATTTAATATCTGAGAAATTATAAAGCCTGAGGTGGGTATGGTCAGATTTATCTCAAGACATTATGGCTATGGTGGGGAGAAAAGATGCAAGAGGGGGTTCAAGGAAAAGATCGTCTGGAGTCCCATCATGAAGTCAAAGTAGGAGAGAATGTATCTCTAAACAGAAGAAATGAGATAGGTCCCAGGAGTGTTAAAATATAAATCAACAGAATTTGATTTTGAACATAGAGGTGATGGAAGGGAAAGAATAAAAGCTGATTTCCTGTCTACTGGCTGATGACGTTCATATAAGGAACACAAGAAAAGGCTAGCTTGGGAGGAAGAGTGGTAAAGCCATTTATTTGAGTGACAAGCAAGCAAAAATTACACAGTAATAATGCTGTCCCTGGATTGCTGCCAGTGTAAACAATAAGGATACGCAAAGCTTTCTGATGGTTACCACTATTCTGTGAGATGGGTTCTATTTATTCTTTCCTTACTACTGAACAAAGTGAGACACTGGGAACTAGGTAAGCCATTCAGCTGCACAGATCACATATAATAGAGTCCGCTGGCCACATTCAGCAGCCTGATTACCCCAAGTGAACGCATGCAGGAGGCATTGTAGATTTGTCAATTAATGGATTCATGGGTCTAGAATCAGCAATAGTTTGAATAGGAAGAGAGAGGAAAAAAAATACTAGAAATCTTTTTTTTTTTTTTTTGGAGAAATGATTACATAAGGGAACATAAGGTTGCGTTTTAAAATTAAGAACATGACTTCATCCTTAGAGACCAAACATCCTTTCACCGGAATTTTTTTTTTAATCTGAAAGAGAACAAATTACTGAGCCCTTATCAAAAGATTTTCTCTTTTAATGCACCGAAGAGATCAATACCACAGCATTTTGCCTACAGCAATTTGGGCATGAGGCTCATATCTCGTTTTCCTTATAATTAGTTTTGTGTCCTTCACGAATACATCGCTTGCGTGCAACTTCATCTTGTCTCCTACATGAGGACTTAAGGCACCGCTTTCACAATGAAAACATTACTGTAATAATTGGATGATACGAATTCAATACAGAAGCAAGGATTCCGTATTTCACTGTCTGTACTACACTCTTCCCTCCTCGCAGCCTTCAGGCAAACCTGTTATCACATTTGTCCTCACGTTTATTGAATTACGTTGTGGCTGTGAGAAAACATAGACAGCAAGTGGGGAGGGAAAAGAGCCTCTGCTTAGCTTTCTTTTTTTTTTTTTGACACGCGTTCAAGAGCCTTCACGTGAGAAGCGAGGATGTTGAGAAGACGTGGCGAGAGGGGAGAGTTCCGGAATGAGGAGGTGTGTGAGTGACTACCTTGATTCTTACACCCAGCTAGTCTGAGTACCTAGAATTCCTTGCATTAAAAAAAAAAAAAAAAAAAAACCCTGCATATGCATTCCACCCACTTGCCTCTCAGAGGCATTCGGCCTGTGCTGACTTGTACCACAGGTTTTATTCCGACTCCTCTGGTACCGTCAGCCTTCCCGTAGGAGGAGCGAGGCACGTGAGATTCTGCAGGGACTTCTAAAGTGGCTTCTAAAGCAAACATTTGACTCGTAGCAAGAGAAGCCGGCTCCTTCAAACCGGGGCTCTCCATTTTGCCTTTCACTGGATGCTTATTCACTGGCCTGCTGGAATTACAAAATTTTCATCAAGTGTTTATAAACGTTCTCTGATCAGCAGTAACTGAGCACCTAGAGCTAATACAGTTTGTCTTTTAAAGAGAACGATCCTGAATATCAAGTCTGTTTGGTATTGGGGGAGTAATGTCTATGGAGATGTTTACACATGTATATATATATCACTTTGGAGCGTTGATAATTGAAAAAATTATCATTTTTTCTAATTTTCTGAAGTTCAATTTTAACACACTTCAAGTAAGTAGAATTACATCACTTTCCCCCTTCCTTTTTCTCTTTCCAGCCCCTCAGAAGCACCCTCCCTCCAGCACTTTCCATGCCCTCCCAGTCTCAAATAGATAACCTCATTTTCTTCAATTACTATTGTTGCATATATAGTGTACGTAGGCACTAATGTATAAATACAACCCAATGAGTTTGTGTTGGTCGTTTGTATGGATATGGCTTCAGGGCCGACCACTTTGGATGGATAACCAGTACTGGATAATTCTCCCTCTTGCAGCAGGTACTAGTTCCCTATAGTTCTTTGCCTAGGGGTGGGACCCCATGAAATTTATACCGTATCATGTTAACACATCTATTGGCATTGGCCCCAGACTTGTTTATCCAACCATCTTTAAGAGAAACTGTTTCACAGAATACTTCCTGGTGTTCTGGTTCTTAGAATCTTTCTGCCCCTTCTTCCACGATGCTCCTTTACCCATAGATGCAGAAGGTATGACACAGATGTACTCACTGGGGCTAGGCTCCCTGCCATCCGTTAATCTCTGTGTTGTGTCTAGTCGTACTTTTTGGTGGTAGCTTCATCCACTGTAAGGAGATACTCCTTTGATGAAAAGTGGTAGCTATAGCAGGGAAGGTGGCTAACAAAGAGGCTCTGGAGGGTCAAGACTGAAACTCGGCTTGCAGGCTTGCAATGGCATCGGATTGGGAGAAGGAAGGGACTTTTTAAATCTACATTAGCATTTTCTCGATTTGAAATGGGACTTACAGGGAGGAACCACACACGAACATAGAGAAATTGGAGAAACAAACGTAGGAAACAATTTATTTATTTTACAGCCACCCTGGGCCATTTTTTTTTCTGCATAAAAATTCTAGAGTTGTAAAAATGGCATGCGCCCCAGCCACAGCTGGAAGGAACTAAGACAGTGGCTGGTTTGTGTAAAATACTGAACTTGTTACTAGTTTCCAGTGATTTCAAACACTTTCTAGCAGTTTAGGAGATGGTGTGTTTTCAAAAGTTATCAACTACATAAGTTTGTATGTGCCTCCACTCATTGTTAATAAGGATACAGTGCTTGATACCAAATGGGGAGCCCAAAGCTCTGAGCTCTTGAACAAACATTCAGACTGTCAACGTATTGATTGTGGATAGAGGAGACCCCTGACTGCTGTGCTCTGGGAAAGCAGAAAATGTTAGCCCAAGAGAAAAAGGAAGCAAGTCAGAGCCTCCTGTACCAGTGATTCTTCCCAAACTGACTTTTTGATCAATGAATTATTTCCATTAACATATAATCAATAGCAGTGGCCATGGAGCATGGACCACAAGTGGGACCATCAGAATTTCTAGCTCCCCCTCTGTAACACCACTGGAAAGATTCTACAGTCTTGGACTTATCAAAGCTCAGATTAGCCTTCAAAGCAAAACTAGTCATTCTTAGTCATTTTTGAGCTAATTTATTTGATTAATTTTAAACGCATTTACCCACCACTTGGCATTACAGAAACGATGCTTCATAAAACTTTTGTTTCCGTGGAACAATTTTTGAGTAGAAAAGGCCAGCGACCCCATGACTTCCATGTTTGATGTCTAAGCTTACTACTGCTTCTAGCCACACATCTCGTAAGAAAGACACTGACTGTGATTGTAGAGGCCTGGGCTTTTTGAACTCCTTTATCTGAAGATTCAAAAGCTGTACAGGAAAAATATTCATATATTTTTTTTTCTACAGAAAAGGAAAAGAGCAGTGGTGAATGGCTTAAAATATCAAAGAGTGGGTATAAATCACTCAATACCTCATCCCCTTTCTGCTGATGTAAAGTCCATTGTCATGGCAACAGGGATCAAAAATAGCAACCTATGAGAAACACTAGGTTTACTGGAGCACATGAAAGTTTTAGTTTGGTATTGAGCCAAACCTTGAAAAAATAAATCTTTGACTAATACCTACATGCTATTTTTATCACTATTGAAACATAATGTTTGAAAGATAGAGTAAGGGGGGCGCTCGTTTTTTCCCCCACTTAACAGAAACAATCAAAGATAACGTAAGCAAATTTAGGGAGAGGGGAGACTTAAAAGGTTCTCTTTAACAACCCTCCCATCTTTTTTCTCTGCTCTGCCAAATGTGGAGCTATAATAACAAAATAATAGTACTAATCTTTGTTGTTTGAAGATTAGTATTGGATGGACCAAAGTCTTAATTTGATATCTTTTTACAAGAATGAAATCACCAGACTTCTCTAATTCTCAGAAGTTTATCTTAGATATGGAGAAAGGATGAATAATAATTGTTCTATATATTAGATGTCCTGGTGTTTTATTATAAAATCCCTTCTGTGATAAGCTGTGAAGTTCAAGGATCCCACTTTAGGACACCATGGCCATACTAGAGTAAGGAGGGAGTCTGTAGTCAGAACTTGAAAAGTGTAATGGGACAAGAACCCATGAGGCAATAGGTTCTTGGTCCATCATTACCATCTTCATCACTATGCTCCAAACCTGTCACAAACTCATTTCTTCAATGAAGCCCTCAGAATCTGCAATACACACACACACACACACACACACACACACACACACACACACACACACACAAACACACAGTCTATCTTCATTATTCATGGATTTAGCATGTGCTAAAATTTATCAGGAACACCACCACCACCGTCACTGTCACTACCCACTACCACAATCACCAAATCAATATCCATTATAGTTTTAAGGTCATTCAAAGAAATATACAGAATACTATGCTCTCATTTGAGTAGAACAGCCTTTCCTAATAGAAATAAGTATCACTTCAGGGTGAACTTGACACCTTCTACGGTTGTCCTTGATTTTGCTCTTTAAAGGGACCCCAAGTGTAGTGTTAACCTGTTTAATTAGACATAAACACAAGAAGTCTGGGTGAACTTTATAAAGACAATATGTTCAGTATCACTCAAACATTAGGTACAGTGCTGTTGGCCATGAGTTTAATGTTAACATAGCAAAAAGAAATCTTATTCAATAAGTTTTAAATAGAATGGGGCTTGGAGATGGTTCAGTGAGGACAAGAGTTCAATTCCCAGGACCCACATAAATACCCAGGTAGAAATGGCAGCCAAGTATGTAATGTTAGCCCTAAGTAGGCAGAGACAGGGGATCCCGGAAGCAAGTTGGCTAGCTGTACTTACCAAATTAGTGAAGTCTAAGTTCAGCTAGAGAGTCTGCCTTAATATATAAATCAGAAAGCAAACCTGGAAGACGTTCAACTTCAACTTCCTGTCTCCACAAGCACTCACCCATATGTGGATGTGAACTGACTCACATGGGTACTCACACACATTAAAAAAAAAAAAAGCATGTGCACTCACAGGTGAACATGTGCAAACACAAGCACACACATTTGCATGCAAATAAAAATATATATAAATAGACACATGTTCATATGCATGAATAGCTGAAGAGGAAGTTTTAAGTCAAGGGTCAAAGGAACCTGTGTGCTTCACTGTGACCTTCTGTGCTGTGGCAGTGTCACAGCTGTGAGTAACAGAAGTCAACTCTAACTTAAACTCATACTGCTCTCATTTTAAACTATTTGATACCTCCTGCTTAGCCCTTTATGACATGATACATCACCGTATATCACTACTGTTGATACTACATTACTTGGTTCTTTCTCATGAGCATTTTATTAAAAATGAAACAATTACAAATATCAGTTCTCAGATGCTGGACTTATACCACGGAAGCAATCCGAGCTGTGATAGTTTTACAAGCAATCTCCTGCATGTGGATGACTCGTCTCCCACATTAGGCGGCAAGCTCATTTTAGTCAGGGACCTCATCCCCTCTAAATGTATAATGCTGTCTAATACCAGGCAGGCCCATAAAACTTGCTGGAAGTTGAAGTGATTTTGCTGTCTTCATTCTTGTCACACATTGCATTAGATGACCATTTTGGAAAGTGATGCCATCTATGCAAATTTCCATTATTATAGCCTAATAATCAGACTTTTCATCCCTATTATATATTTGGTAGCTATGATTTTCGAATACTACTAAGTGCTTTATAGATGGCACCTCCCTTTAACCACTAAAACTATTCTATAAAAAAAATGTAGAAATAAAATGTAAATAATGTTCCAAAGTCATAGGTCCTAAGGACAAAACTGGACTTGAGTGCAAATATTCTTAGCAGTTTCATGTGGTATTGTTATTTCCTTATACAGGTAAAGACACTCAGAGTTGAAAACATAGGAATACATACATGTGTGTGTGTGTGTGTGTGTGTGTGTGTGTGAGTATGTGTGTGTGATATACAATACATATTTACCATTTCCTCCATCATGAGATCTTGACTATCAGGTCAGTATTGTAGCATGCGGATCCCACTGCTGGGGAAGACTATTGATAATTTCTTCCATGGCAGCCTCCATAGCACACGCTGGCATTATGAACACTAGCCAGCAAGAGACTAATTACAGTTTCATACCTCCATATCCAACAGCTAAAGTACATAGTGTCTTAAGGAATAGGGTCTTTACAGTCCAGTTCTGGCGAACAACCAAAAGTAAGGCAATAACCTGTATTGTTAAACCTATATGGCCTCCCTAAGCCACAACTTGTAAGTGAGCCTGGCACTTGAATTTCCCCCTTTAAGGTCCATTGCTCCTGGGAGCAGCATTATACACCCATGAAATAGGGTACCTCTGTTCAAATTTTTTTTTAAAGGTGAGAACTGATAAAGAGAGAGATAAAGGCTTATTATACTACTATACTTCTTCAGCTTCTAATGTTGAGGAGAAAGAACACAAAAGGTAGGGAAGAAACGTAAATCACTTCTACAGGGAAATCTGGAATTTCAAGAATTTCAGGTCCATCAACATGGCTGTCCCTATTTCAAGTCTCTGGGTCCTATTCCTCTTCAGGCAAAACCCTGAGTGACGTTGAACAGACTCCCTGAAGCTCACAAATATCTCTGGAGCTTTTCTGACTACACTGTTACAGTTGATAAATCTCAGTATGTTGCATAGATGTTCCCTCTTGGTTTCCATGGTTTACTTTTAGCTCATAATTGGTCCTCTGAGAAATCTTTCACTAATGCATCAATGTCACTAGGTAAAAGCCATAAGATTCTATTTCCCACACAGTGTACAGCCTCTGAAAATGCATGAGATGTGACACTTGTAAAACAGGCATTCTATTACAGTCCTCCCAGTATTAAGAATATAGATGCAAAAATACCCAATTAAATACTTGCAAACTGAATCAAAGATCATCCACCAATATCAAATAGGCTTCATCCTAGAGATGCAGGGAGGGTTTAATATACAAAAAAAAATCAATCAATGCAATCTACCATATAAACAATCTGAAAGAAAAAAAATTACGTGATCATCTCATCAGATGCAGAAAGACCTTTGACAAAATCCAATATCTCTTCATAGTAAAAGTCCTGCAGACATTAGGGATACAAGGGACATAACATAATAAAGGCAACTTACAGCAAGCCCATAGCCAACATCAACTTAAATGGAGAAAAACTCAAAGCGGTTTCACTAATATCACAAACAAGGCAAGGTCCAATTTCTTCATAACTATTCAGTATAGTACTTGAAGTTTTTGCTAGAGCAATAAGACTCCTGAAGGAGATCCAGGAGATACAAATTGAAAGGGAATAAATAAAAGTATTGTTATTTGCAGATGGCATGATACTATAAATATGTGACCCTAAGAAAGTCCGCTAGGGAACCCCTACAACTGATAAGCACATTCAGCAAAGTGGTTGAATACAAAATTAAGTTAAATTCAGGAGCCCTCCTATATACAAATGACAAACAGACTGAGAATAAAATCAGGGAAACAACACCTTTCACAATAGCTTCAAATAATATAAAATATCCATGGGTAACTCTAACCATGCAAGTGAAAGACTTGCATGATGAAAGTTTTCATTACCTTAAATATATAAAGTTAACCAAGGTGTGACGATTAATATGGCCTGTTTGACAAGACTTAGATTACTTAGAAGATAACTTTCTGTGCATGTGTGCAAGGGAGTTTCAGATTAGGTCAGTTGAGGTGGGGAAACACACTTTAATTGTAGGTGGTACTGGTCCATAAGTTGGGGTTCAAGACTGAAATGAAGGGGGGAGTAAGATGAACACCAGAATTTGTCACTCTCTGGCTGACTGTGGCAACAATGTGACCAGCTGCCTCAATTCCTTCCACTATGATTTCTTTACCATGATGGGCTATACCCTCAAACTGTGAAGCCAGATAAGTCCTTTCTCCTTTAAGTTAACCTCTTAGTTACCACTCTATTCCTGTGAAGAGACACTATGGCCAAGGCAACTTATAAAAGGAAGTATTTAACCAGGGGCTTGCATACAGTTTCCAAGAGATGGTTCATTTCCAAGCATGGCAGGAGGCAGGTAGGTATGGCACCGGAGAAGTATCTGAGAGCGTACATGTGATCCACAGAACAAGGCTGGGCTGGACATATACCTTTGAAACCCCCAAATCCACTGCCAGTGCTGCTCCTCCTCCAACAAAGTATATCTCTTATCCTACTTCAGTAGATCACCAACACGGAACCAAACATTCAACCATAAGGGCCTAGTGGGCTGTTCTTATTCCAACCACCATGCTGGCTTTTGCCATACATCTGGCTACAGACACAAGAAAAGTAACTAATACACAAACTGTTCAATTATAGGACAGGTAATGAAATTGTGATAATGTAACTCAATAAAAACATGTTTCAATGCATAAATAATCCTTTTATTTGTATCAATCTGCATGGAAGTGTATGACACCACGTTAACTGAAGTAAGCTAAGCACAAAAAAGGCAAAAAGCATGCGTTCTCACGTGCAGGAACTTCTTTTTAAGTTGAGTTTTGTAGAGAGTAGGCTAATAGTCACTCTAAGTTAGGTAGGAGGGAGAGGGGAGAAATCGGACAACGGGTAGCAAAATACAGTTCTATAGGTAGAAGTTCCGCTGTTCCAACACGGTAGCCTAACTATAGTCTACAATTCATCAGATATTTTATAAAGAAATAAGAGAGAAGCCTAGGGGTTGAGGAGAAGTTTCAGTCAGAAAAGCATCTAACATGCAAGTGTGAGTTTGATCTCCAGCATCCGTGCAAAAAGTTGGGTGTGGTGCCAAGTGCTTGTAATGCTAACTCTTGGAAGATGGAGATGTAAGAATTCCTGAGATGCTC
Source organism: Acomys minous (assembly GCF_964271855.1). Classification (NCBI taxonomy): domain Eukaryota; kingdom Metazoa; phylum Chordata; class Mammalia; order Rodentia; family Muridae; genus Acomys; species Acomys minous. Next base: position 108,908,115 of record NC_140490.1, read on the forward strand.
TAGCCCGTCATCCCAGCCACACAGGTGAATCAAAGAACCCACTGAGAAACCCAAAACCCTGTATCGAGAAGCAAGACAGGTAGCTTCAAGGAAAAGCACCCAAGGTTGACCTCTAGCCTCTACACTCACACACATAACATGCTTACCCACGTACATGTGTGCATGCACACAAATAAAAACAACAGAGAGAAAAACTTAAAGGATTCTATCACAGTAAATGACGATTCCACTGATGTGATCCTGACACATTACATACATATATCAAATTAGCACGTAGTCTTTGATAACATGCAAAGTCCTACACGTCACTAAAATGGGTTTCGGTCTCTTTTTGAACTTCTGTTTGTGAGGCCCTCAGTCAACTTTAAAAGAAAGAAAACTACATAACAGTTCGATGTGAAATTTGCATCTTGCTCTCCTTTCTATGCCATGGCATTCTAGGATTAATGTATCTCTCAAAAGTGAAAATAAAACTAAATTAAATTCAAAGTAAGAATGTGCAGAGTTTGGTTCAATATTTTCCCACCATTTGTTTAAATGCATGTAATCACAGGAAAGAATGGACATGATATTACACTGTTTCCTTCTCCCCTTGAATTCTGGATAAGTAAAATGGCCTCGCTGGCACCTTACTTGTCATTTGGCTGGGCCTATTGAGCAGCCTTCTCTGCTAGACCTTGTGAAAGAGATGCAGCCCATGCTTGCTTTCAGCATTAGACACTGCAATGTAGCTGGTTAATGTTTTCATCCTGGAGTAAGCAATTCACACAATGGAAGAGCTCACTACATGGCTGACAGCTCAAGGGCCAAAGGTAATTTTGCAATGTAAAGTTTTAACAAATATTTGTTATCGACTAATTGTTTCATTTTAGTTCTCAATTAATGTGAATTTAGAATACAGGAACAATGAGTGTCATTTTAAATGATCCATCAAAAATGACATTTTCAGGAGTTCACTCACATCTGTAAGGAGATATTTCTTAATATCTAAGAGTTACGGTGTTTGCTATGATTCATCTATTACACCACTTTTAAATACTAGATAAGTGGTAACACATTTTTGGCTCAATTATACAATTGCATTAGCTATAAGGTACCATATTCAACACATTTTCCTGGAAATCCATTTATCACTACTATTTTTTCCTTCAAACAAAGCATTCTTTACCTATATCAGCATCCCTTGAAAGTCATATCAACCCTTTCTTGTAAGACATGCTTTCACACACACACAAAAAAAAATATTTTTGATTCAGTGATATTTCCAGTCTTTTTGAAACAAACTCTATGTATTATTATTTCCCAAATATCTTTGGAAAGGCTTGTGAAGAATTCAGAGTTCTCCGTGGTTTTTTAAAAACAGCATGTGTTAACTTTGGTGTTAATATAATACATCTTGAAGACAAGGATGTTTTGCTCTTGTGACTGCATACCACCACTCAGCTTTGAAGCCTGCATGTGTCACTGTTTTGTATGTGTGTGTGTGTGTGTGTGTGTGTGTGTGTGTGTGTGTGTCACTGTTTTTATGACTAGACTACAGACAAGAGATCACTGACTTAGTCGTCACTGCCTAATGAGACGGAACTGGGATGGTCTGAATACTTAGGTGATGAGACTAAGGCACATGAAGGCAAAGTGACGTCATGGAAGTCTGTACAGAGGTTTCCTTGTACTCCAACCTTTTTTAAGGTGGTAAAAGTGAGTCATCATAAAATATATTGCAGGCAGCCAGAGTTAAATGACCCAACACTATAAAAATGAGCTTTTATAAGTAGTAATTTCCTTTCAACAATACATCATCTATCACATTAAACTAATTTCTCTAATTTGTATTTTATTTTATAGTTTTCTTCATTTATTTTAATTTTATTGCCATGTAGGAACTAAAGGCCCTGGAGATTTAAGACTAGTGTAATATTTATATATTTTTTAATTAAAAAATTGTCAACATCAACCAGTCTTTTAAAAAATGTTTGAAATGCTATTATAAAACCTTGTAACTTCGGTAGCTATAGAGGCTTGAGTCTTAGTTTGAGTGGAGTTTTTCCCTTTCATTTGAAATGTCTTATATTGAACTATTTAATTTCTATTGATTGACACTCAAAAGAAAGCTGTCTTTATCAAAACCATTTTTCTTGTGGTTTATTGAATGTGAAGTAGCATTGTAATAGCTTTCATTTTCCAGATCATTCATTCATCACAGTGATCTTTTTTTAGATCATCTAACATTGGGGTGGCAATAGAAGAGGCATTCAACACCAAGTATTTTACCTTCTGGGCCCAAAGTTTCATTTCCAAATTATATACACCTCTGTAATTTACATATTATATATGATCTATGCTCACCTGAACTTATTCAGATACTAAAAATAAGTCATCAAAATTCTCATTAAGGGAAAGGTTCATTTAAAAAATTTTATTCACCTTACATTCCAGAAATAAATTGTCTTCAGCTTGCTAGCATTTCAAAAATTGTTCCCTGAAAGTAAAATGCTGCTGCTCTTTTAAGTGACAGCTTACGGGAGCACTTCTTGCTTGAACCATGGCTTTCTAACAGGGGACCTGGGATTGTGCCCAAACCACTCTGAGGATAAAGAAGTTTAAAGTTAAAAGGATTTTAGAGTCAACTTCATGTAATTTTTGCAAAGGAAGATAGAGGAAAAGAGCACATACTAAAAGCATCAGGCACCTGGCCAGGTATGTGCTTTAATAAATCCCATTGGTTTGAAAGGATTTGTAGTGGAAAAAAAAATTCACTGTAGGTTTGGAGAACTGATTAGTTAACGTGTTTACGATGTTTTTCAGGACTGCAGTAGAAAATGCAAGCAACTCAAGTTGGACCACGTGTAGAGAGCTTAAAGGGAAAACTTTCCAAAGAAGGAGATGAGGTCACAGAGAAGAGGTCTAGGGCTAGTTGTGAGAGGTCTTTATGCCTTTAACCTGAAGATAGGAGAGTCTTATAGAACTACCTGACTGAAATCACAAAGTTTTGTGTAAGGAAACACCAATTTAATGAAAACACACACACACACACACACACACACACACACACACACACACACACACGCATGCATGCACACACACACACACACACGCACTCACACACCCTGCCCCTCAGCTCTTGCTGAGACTCCCACTGGCAACACTAACCTAGATCCCAGGGACAGAAGAACCCAGGGGCCTGGGCATTTGTGACGCCCACTTGACGAAATGGGTAGAAGAGATGAGAGAGCAGAACACATGAGTGATGTGATTACAAATCAAATGTAGGTCAACCAAATACATGGGGGTATTATTTGGAACATTTTTGTGGGCACATGGTCACATGCCACTTTGGCTGGGAAGTGCTAGGCTTTAACTTATGCATATCTGTGGGGCAGAAGCATCTCTCAAAGAATGAAGGGAGACCTTATTCAAAAGTGTACAGTGGAAATTAGTCCTCACAATGGGGTTCCTTCACCAAGAACCAGTGGGGGAGCAATATGTAATCCATCACGCATGGTCTTCTGGCATTTCGGTCAGCTGATATAAGCAGGAATAACAATCGGAGTACTGTGCTGTTATTACAGCTGACGTCGCAACACTATCTGAAGGGAAATCCCCCTGGCCAGGAGAAAGTTTAGACAAGATGATGAGCCCAAGGCTTTTTCTCTACTGTTTTCTTAGTGTAAGAACAATATCTCCACCAGAAGTAGAGATAGGCAAAGGCAGTTACATGTATGACAACCGCTAACAGATACAGCTGTGGCATGTGTGTTGAGGGGGAAGGGGAGACCAGACTATACTTGAAAAGAATTGTCCTCAGGAAGATTCTTTGAGAGCGAATGAAGGAGATTAAATATGTTAAGATAATGATAAACTTTCTCTTTAAAGATTTATTTATTTTCATGCATATGCATGCTTTGCTCACATGTATGTCTGTGCACTTCAGCCATGCCAGGTACCTGTCAAGGCCTGAAGAGTGTAGGATTCTCTGGAACCAGAGTTACCGATGGTTGTGAACTGCCGTTTGGATGCTGGGAATCAAATCTAGGTCCCTGGAAGAGCACCAGTGCTTTTAACCACTGAGCAATTTCTCAATCTTGTTATACTAGACAAGTGATGTCTTTTGTTGTTCGATCATTAAAGGCATGAGCAGGGCAAATGGACAAATAGATAAGGGACATGACTGATATTGGTTCTAATGAGCATCATGTCAATATCATAGGACAAGCTATAGTTAGAGGGCTCTGCTCTCAAAGTACCTGGTGCTTTAATTGCAGTGAATTCAACAATTCACAACAATATTCTGAGCAAGTCACTAAAAGTCTCAGATCTCAAAACATGAGCAGTAACTATGAGAAATACGGTACTTTCTTAGCCAAAACTCAAGATGCTTGAAGCATTGGCTGTGAGAAATACAGTACTTCTCACTGGGAAAATGAACAAGCCATTTCTGGGTTCTGAAAAAAAAACTTGGGCTTCCTTGGGTTTGCTGACATTGTGTCAAAGGATGTCATTAGACAAATGAATGCAGGTCCAAGGAAGAGATCCCAGGCAATCTCTTACTGTCAGGAAACAAAATGCGGGGGGGGGGGGGGCAGGGGGGGCAGGGGGGGGCAGGGTCTGCCAGCTCAAGGCCCTGAAGCAAAAAATATTATCTGGTTCCCTCTGGCCAGCCAGAAGATAACAAGCAGGCCATGATAGCGATGTTGGATATGGGTTTCATCTCACAGAGTGTGCCTTAAATCCATCAAAAACTAGTCGGTTAACATTGTGCCACTATTTCATCACTGTGAAGAATTTTCAAAAATATGGAAACATACCTACCACAAGATGCAGTTATCCCACTCCTTGGCATATATCCAAATGTATCTTCCCACTACAGAGATTCATAATAGACAGAAACTGAAAACACCCTTGGATTTCCATTAAGTAATGAATAGAGAAGAAAACCTGCATTAAGTAAGAAAATATGAAATTATGAAGTTTGCAGGGGAGTAGATGTAGCAAGACTCAATCATCCCAAGTGAGGTAACCAAAACCCCAAAAGGCAAATATTGCCTGTTTTCTTTATATATGAAAGTTATCTTTTAAGGTATTTGTGCTCCCATTAGAATAGCTACAGAGTTTAGGTAGCTAGTAAGGAACCAGGAAGAGGAGGAGATCTTCCAAGGAAGGAGAAATAGAAATATTTTTATGATGCTGATGTAAAGATAGACAGTTAAACTGACCTAAGCATGACTGTCTTGAACTTTCATGTAAGAGAGGGATCAAAGGCCAGAAATCCAACTCAAAATATCTTAAACACATAAAACAGGATATATTTTTTTTCAGGATATATAAATTCAGAAACCGTTTCAATAATGATTCCCATCGTGCCCTGATAGCCCTAAGTCGATCAACGTAGCACAAGAAATGGAGTACTCTGACCATCTACTCCTGCGTGTGATCAGTTCTTGTCAGTAATGGGGGCCAGTGTGGTTTTTGTTTTTCTTTGTGTTAGAAAATGGAGATCTTCAGGACTGGCAAAACCAAAGAAGGAGAAGGGACACCCAAAACCTAAAACTTATCTTCACTTTCTTTCCAAGTACCTCACTGGAATTCAGACTGAATGTTTTTTTTTCATCCAAACCTAATCGTGTGTGTGTGTGTGTGTGTGATATAGATATATTGATATATTGACGTATTTGAAATATCCAAATTTTACCTTAAACTTTTCACTCTCTCCTCTACATATCTCCATCCTTTGATTCCTGGAAACATGCTATTTGCTCATCTACATTGAAAACATTTGGAAAAATAGGTAAATAAATAATAAAGAAAACATTTGAACCTCAAGTGTGAGATGACCGTGGATGGTACCCACCAGTAATCCTAGTACTAGGATGATGGAAGTCGCATTGTGAGGATGAGGCCAGCCTACTCTACAAGTAAGACCCTATCTCAAGGGGTAGAGGGGTGGGAAATCCTTCAAATGCAAAGATGTAAAATGAAGCGAGATATACACCAGTCTTGCATACATATTTTATTCTACTCACATTTTATCAAGTATATATTGGTATTCTGAATTAAATTGGCATTAACGTAGGAGTTAATGTCAATCAATATAAGTAGGACTCTGGGGTACCATCTATTACTCTAAAATGGTAACCCAAATAAATACATTAATATGTCATACTTGCGTAACTGCTGTTGACCTGAGTCATGGCTGCTTCTGTAATCTCACCAGCCTTCCACATTCTATTCCCCACTGACAGGGCAACCTTTCAGTCCAGACCATAAAACGTGTTCGCCTTTGCCTCACAAAAGTTGTTTCCATCCTGCTCAAACTTTCAGCTTGCAAATAAGTCCTTCTTGACTTCTAACTATATTCAACTCACCAAGCTAATTTCCACTTTCATGCAACAGTCCCAGGCACATCTCCTTTGCACACCTTGCAATATCTATGGCTTTTCCACTCTTCATGGGTTTGCTTGCTAATGCTCTGCCATGTCCATTGCATTCAGGAACTGTGTCTGGAGTTGTATACCAAACCCCCCATATATTGCTAGTACCCAATGAAATGACTCTATATTGGGGAAATCAATCAATTTATGTATTAGTATTTTTTTGTTTTGGAGACAGAGTGTCATATAGTCCAGGCCAGCCTTGAACTCATTAAGTAGACAAGGCTGACCTTGAACTCCTGATCCTTCTACCTCCCACTTCTACCTCCCAAGTTCTAGTGTTACAGACATGTGCCACTAGGTCCAGTTATTTAATTAATTCTTAAAATAAAATAATATAGTCTTTTTTCAGTTGCCTTTTTTGGTTTCCAAGAAAAAAAAGAGTATAAATATAAAGTAAAAGAATTTTCATTGGATTCAAGATTTCACTTTGAGGATAAGAAACATTTTAAGAATATATTGACTAACATTTACTTCTTAAACATAGGCTTGAATTTTTTTCAAAACATTTGGGGAGACAACATGCTGAGTGTATTATGTTTATCACATGTCTACTCTCATCAAGGTTGTTATTCAAAAGACAAAAATAAAAACTCATTCATAAATGAAACTCTAGACCTTGGCCAATGCTTTAACACTGTCTAATTATATGCAGCATAATTACCTGGTTGACAGCAGATACTATATGTACCTTGGCATCAACATTATTGTTTATATATTAGTAATTTTCCATGAAAAAATGTCTATTCACTTTGTACCCTGGAGGACTCATTATCTCTCCAGAGGCAGCTGGAGATTTATATATATAAATTGATAACATCCCTCTTTGCAAAATTAAAGATGTTGGCCAACTCCTTCTTTGGCAGCTGTCCCATTTGCATAATTGCACTTGGCTTTCTCAATTTCGCCTGAAGCTGCAGATGAATAAGGTATTTCTTTGCATTTGCATTTTGAAAGGTTTGTTGTACTGCATTATACAGCTAGCACCAGCCACAGCTTTAGACCTGGCTGGCTGGGTGAACTGTCTGTGTGTAGGCAAAACACACTGAGAGTTTTTCTATCAAATGAAATGGGCTTATATGAGCAAAACGTTTCAATGTCTCTTCAGTTATCAGCTGCAGTGAGCATTCCTAAGGTAACTTCCCTACAACTCTGCTCAGTGAAAGATAACAGTAGGTTAGGAAGGGTTTGCTTGCTAAGCATTGTGCCTAGCATTGTACCTGACCATAGAAACAAATATGAGTAGGCTTTATTCCTCTACTATTCACCAGAGACTGATAGTGTCATTTAATCAATATTCATAATTAGTTAGGGGTCTAAAGTGGAGAAGAACCTCTCATACTCTTTAGACTCACTATGCCAACCTTCTGAGAAACAAACCATCACTTACCTTCTGACACAAGATTGACATAGGGGATAAGCTTAGTCAAACCCCAATTAACCACTATTATGGATAGGCTGAACCAAGAACCTATTAAATAACCTAGGACAGTTTTTGCAAACTAAACTCGATATTGAATGGTGGATAACAAACCTATCAAGTGCTCTAGATTAGGAGGTTTCGTTAATTTAATAAATATATGCTGAGAGACATCCTCAGACAGTGTCAAGCAATGAGAATATTTTTAAAATGGAAATGGTTTTCTATACTCATGAGGAACACTTATATAAAGTCAAACATTATTTAAATGATCATGGGTATGTATACATCTGAATGCTAATATATTGCTATGAATAAATAAAATGAGATGCTACAAAAGTCAAGCTTGAAGTCTTATCTGAGAAATGAGGCCCGAAATGGAATATGAGGATGAAAAAGCTATCAAGCTGAAAAACGAGAGGCAATTATTCCTAACAAAGGAAACAGTGTTGTGAGAGTCTACGATGCCCTCAGAGAATTCTCCATCTTCGGGGGGTGGGGACCATTATCACTGAAATATAAGAATTAAGCAAAAGAGTAGT